>NW_017305397.1:873252-882976 GCF_001594115.1 Trachymyrmex septentrionalis | reverse complement strand
AGAATCTGGTTGCATTAATTGGAATTCTAGTAAAAAAATGAGATTTTTTTAAGTTATTTTTTAAATCTATTATAATTCTAATCGAGATATCTAATCACGATGATTGGAATTCCGATTGATATGATTAGAATGTTTCATTCATTTTCAGTTGAAAATTTTTCTCAATGTAGATAACGATAAAAATTATAAACCAAGATTAAAATTAATCTAAAGGTAGATATAAATTAATGACGATGTTTCGACATATGTACTCGTTAACTTTCTATTTTGCAGGTGACCCGAAAAGCTTTGCAAAACGAGCCCTTCTACGACGAGCGTGGCGAACTGATCGCCGACTCCTCGGTCGCATCCCGATTGTACCCCGCTGTTGACGGCGCGGAAAAAGCGAGCGAGATACTCAGCGTAAGCGGGTGTGGAGATTGCCTCACTGCCGGAATAATTTACGGGATTCATAAGAATCTCGATGAGATCGGTTGCATTTCTGTGGCTCTGAAAGCCGCTTCACTCTCGCTGAGATCCTTCGACGCGGTTCCACGTACGCTTCGAGACGTTTTCCAACGATAAAGTTTTGTTTTAATACAATATTTTTTATAATTAATTTAACTGACTGTCTACGATTGGCATTTAAATTTTGAATTGTATCTTACTTTTTATAAATGCATATTTTGTTATTACCTACAATGATGATATTCTTTCTTAGAAAAATAAAAGACAAATTTGAAAATTTTAATCTTTATTCTTAAGTATTTTCAAACTAGTTTGTGATTGTCAGAAGTCTGCGCATTAATTTCTAAAATTTTTTTATACAATATACTTGAGATAAATTCTAATAAGCACAACATTAAAATGACATTAAAATAGTTGCAAATTTAATTATTAAAAGTCACTTTTTAATCAATCACGATTCGTTTTGATATCATTTGGATATTATTGTGATTGTAGTTCTGTTTGAATACTGTTTTAATACTGCTCTGCTGCATATAGAACGAAATTTGTCGATAATTTTTTCATAAAAATTCGCTCATTAGTACACGAGACATTGTAATAATTAGAAAGAAATTTCCCGTAAATATTGGATGAAAAATTGAATTTTGAGAAAAAATAAATGAATCTAAAACAGCTACTTGAAATAAAGGACGTTCTTTAACAAAGGACGTATAAGCACCGTATACTACAACTATACTACACAATTACTGATATTACTACTGCTACTACTAAGTAAACTGTTATTTTACATTGATTAATCGCGCAAGGGATTAGACAACGTATTTGTAAAATCAATATGGATGTTTTTCCACCTACGCAGCGTCGTCCGATGTTTGTATCGGTGGTCGCCGGTAGGTTGGAATTATCGGAGACGACCGATAGCCCATCCCCGAACATTCATTTCCTGAAATCGCTTCGATCGTCCTGTCGGAGTCGTTCAAAGAAAGACGCAACAAAAGCAGCCGCGCGCGAGGCGTAGAACCCGTAGAACGGACAACGCAACGCATTTCCCAAAGCGCTACGAAGTGTACGCTGCACGGTAATGCGACAAGTCGATCGGAAAAAAAGAAGTAGGTCTCACGTGCACCTTCCGCACCATCCGCACTCGGCGACGGCGACAGACGTGGACGGACTTGAAGTGCGCGGCATTATCAAGACGAGGACGGAACGTCGGGAGTGCAGCCAGGTGCAGCAAAAAGTCCGAGTCCGAGCACGAAGAAACACGAAGCTCCAAGTAGCGTAGCGGCTACGCGAACGAAGTGGTGGGGGACCAATGGCGGGGTGTCGGAGGCGATCACGTGGCACGCTCCATGTCGTTACGTGTATACTCGAGCGATCGAGAGGGCGCGACCTGCGGGACCGAGAGAGAGACCGAGTTTCGGGACGAGCGCGTAAACACGAGGGAGATAGGTTAGATTTGTATTAAAGAGAAAGAGAGGTGTCGACGGTGGGGCGCGAGGAGAGGAGTGGCAGCACACATACGCGCAATATGCCCTTATACTCTGACCGCGTACTCTAGCGGGCAGACGTATTTATTGGTATATAGTTATATACACATACACGCCGTGGTAAACGTAGAAACGAAAGAGCGAGAAAGGGAGAGAGGGAGAGAAACGGACCAAGCGAGCGCCGTTACGATAAAAGACAAGTTTTTCGGAGCGTATTCGCTACGCAGAGCTGTTCAATGGTCGTGGCAGCTATGCTCCACGCCGCCGCTGTCGTCGTCGTCGTCGTCGTCGCCGTCGTCGTCGTCGCCGCCGCTACCGCCGTAGGGCGCTTAACTAGCTAGTTCCGACGGGCCAGCGTCTCGGTGCTCGCCAGTTAATAAACGAGCACGAGTACGTTACGACGCGCCGAGCGCGACTCGGATCTCGTCGTCGTCGCTGCCGCCGCTACCGCCGTCTCCGACTCGCCGTTGCCGTTGCCACCGACGTTGTCCGCCGCCGTCACCGCCGTAACAGTCTCCCTCCCGAAGATGACCATAATAGTATTTTTGATCGACACGTCGGCCTCCATGAATCAGAGGGCTTATTTGGGTGGGCGGCCCACGCTCTTGGATGTAGCCAAGAGCGCCGTGGAAACCTTCGTCAAGGTACGCCCCGGACAGCAGCTTTTTATCCGTCCCGTCGCGCCGCTCCGCACCGCGCCACGCCACGCCACGCCACGCCACGCCACGCCGCGCTGCTCCGAACCGAGCCGAGCCGAGTCACCGTCCTCGTCGTCGTGTCCGTACGGGATACACAGGGATAGAAGGGGACGAGGGAAAAGAAGAGGGAAGTATATCTATCTCTTTCATCTTCCCTTTCCGCGTTCTCTCCGTCTCTCTCTCGGACACCTAGCCTTCTCGATGACGAGGAGGGTAACGCGGATCGTGCTCTGAACGTGGGAAGCGCGCGCGTGAAGAAAAAAAATATAAGTGAAATAATTCTTTTTCCAGGTTCGACAGAGATCGCCGGAGAGCCGCGGGGATCGTTACATGCTCCTGACCTTCGAAGATCCACCTCAGAACATTAAGGTATATCCTCAGTCACACGTTTGTTCCCCCTCTTCAATCTTTCTCCTATCGTTTTCTGTTTCGCTCTTCCACCTCCTTTGTATCTCCCGTATCTCGTCGACATGTGTCTCTTCACATCGTTTAATTTAGCCTATCTTTGCGAGATGCTCCCTGAGAGAGGTGTCATTCTCTCTCTCTCTCTCTCTCCCTCCCTCTTCTCTCGTAAACCGTCCTGAGTTTGGGTTAGGTTCGTTTAATGGCGCCGAATAATTAATGCGCGATGGATATATGAAGGAGCGAACGTGCACGGACGTGTCTCTGCTCTGAGTCAGTTGGCTCTCTCCTCTATCACCCCTTCGACCCCGCCTTCGTATTCTGCCCTGTGGCACACGGCTGCGAAAGATACGCGTCGCTGAAGGTGCAATGGCTGGGAAAGAAAGCGTCGTTCAAGAGGAGAAGGAAAGGCGCCTTTGGCGCCCTCCTGCAATCGCGAATTTTGCGCGCCAATTTTGACGAGATTCAAACCGTAGTTTCTGTTTAAATCCACTTTTTATTCCTTATTCTTATTCACTTCCGGATTACAATTCACTTTCTTTTTTGTACTTATGATCTACTCTCCAGTCAATCTCTTATGATCCGAAACATATGGGTATGAAATGAAAGTTGAAATCGAATCTTTTCCCGCACCCTTTGTTTCTTATAGTAAACTACTTATAGTAAAGTACTTCGAAGTTTTATAGTAAATTCGATGTCTGTTTTTTTTATTTTTGATAGTAGACTAAACTTTTTTTCTCAATTTAGCCAAGAATCAAATATATTTATTTCATATTACGTTTCAAAAGTGTATATTACTTCAGCTATAAAAAACAGACTTTTTCAATTATTTGCATTACATGAGATTAATATATACTAAAAGTTGCATGAAATTGATAAGGTATATATAAATATAATGTAAAAGTATAAAAATATAAAGTGTAATAATATTATGTATAGTGATATTGTCATGTATTATTTAATAGAATGTACAATATATATATTATTTCATTATCAAAGTTGATTATATTATGTTACTATATATATATATATATATATATATATATATATTGAAATATTTTAAGTGTATCTTTGTATAAGTGTAAATTTAGATACTTTAAATATAAAGCAGTCTTTAATGTATGCTAATGCAGTATAATGCAAATAACTAAATACATCATTATTATTGCGCGTAAGGTTTACGTGAGCAATACTTGTTCCGTGTACGAAACTGAATAAATTGTCCGAAAATGTATACAGAACGAATTGCCAGAACGAGTCGCATTTAAATGTCTTTAAAATTAATAATTTTGTTTGAAGATGTTTAGAAATATTTTTAACAGCATTTTATGTAATTCTGTTATTTACAAATCACTAATGAATTTGAATTCAACTGTACATGATAACCTTGAATTGACCTTTAGCTATAAAAATCTAGAATCGTATAAAAATTTTTTTTAATGCGTTGTTATTTTATCTAATTTATGATTTTAGAATAAGAAGCATTTGAAATTATTTATACTTATCTCTCTTCCATGTACTTTTCAGTATTTTTAAACCCAATAGAGGAATTTAATGATTTATTTTGCATGAACGTAATTAAATGCCTTTATTTTATTTAAAAAAGATATAAGCTTAAATTAAGTTAGAAATTAACTTGGGAGAGCTGTGCATATGTTTTTCATGGGACCAATACTTTTTCAGGCAGGATGGAAGGAGAACTTGGCAACCTTTATGAACGAACTCAAAAACTTACAATGTGTTGGTTTGACGACGTTAGGTGCTGCCTTGAAACACGCGTTGGACGTATTGAACATAAACCGTATGCAGACTGGTATAGACACATACGGCCAAGGGAGATGCCCGTTTTATTTAGAACCATCCGTTATAGTTGTTATAACAGACGGAGGAAAATATACGACTAACAGCGGAGTTCACCAAGATGTAAGTGCAATCTCTTGCTGCTATTGTTAAATAAAGGGTACGATTTCTTTTTCGTCGTATAAGGACAAATGAAATTCTCTTGTAGTTTACATTGCCGATGCATTCCCCGATACCTGGATCCGAACTGACAAAGGAGCCATTTAGATGGGACCAAAGATTGTTCTCTTTGGTGCTGCGTTTATCAGGAACACCAGCCGTCGAACGAGATATTGGTTTGGTGGCGAGTGACGCATCACCAATAGATGCAATGTGTGAAGTGACTGGAGGTAAAGGAGATGCAGCTTGTAATCTTACTAATCTTAGAATGGCAAACAGTTTCCTCTAATACGTGCTATAAAAGAATTGAAATAAATTTTAAATTTGTTTCTTGGTTATAGGTCGTTCGTACTGCATTACATCGTTCAGGATGATGATACAGTGCATAGATTCTCTGGTGCAGAAAGTTCAATCGGGTGTAGTGATAAATTTTGAGAAAATCGGTCCTGATCCACCGCCATTGGCCAACGAGGCACCGCAACATCAGGATGAGGAGGAAAATGAGGACGATGGTAACGCAACGAACGGACCACGCACTCAGTATCCCAATGCGTTAGCGCCGGGAAACACGGCTTGGTACTCCTGCAGACGCCTGATCTACGTACCGCGGTCAGCCCAGAAGGGGTTTGCGGTAGGTTTTTGGCCAATTCCCGAAAGCTTCTGGCCGGATCTTAGCGCCAGCTCGTTACCGCCACGATCGGCGCATCCAAATGTGAAATTCACATGTACCAGTCAGGAGCCAATGGTGATCGAGAACTTACCTTTCGACAAGTACGAGCTAGAACCAAGCCCTCTGACACAGTACATCCTAGCACGGAAACAGCCGACAACATGTTGGCAAGTGTTTGTTGCCAATTCGTATAAGTCTAGCGAAGTGGGCCACCCGTTCGGTTACTTGAAAGCTAGTACAAACTTAACTTGTGTAAATCTCTTTGTCATGCCTTATAATTATCCCGTGCTGTTACCGCTGCTAGAAGAGCTCTTCAAGGTACATAGGCAAAAACCGACACCTGAATGGAGGGCGCAATTCCAGGGTTATATAAGGACTATGCCTACCTATTACGCCGCCGTAAGTTTATCTGTATTTGTACGAATAATCATATATTCTGAAAACATTTTTATCAAAATATTGTTTATTGCAGTCGTTGAGGAGAGCGTTAACCAGGATGGGTGCGTCCGCGCCTCTAGCACAAACCTTGATACCCGATAATATGGATAATTCTTTATCATATAGTGTTTTAAATTATTTAAAACGATTGAAAAATCAAGCTAAGATCGAATTTGATCGGCTATGTAATGAAGTCATTTCCAAGCAAGTCGCTGCTTCGAATCTTACGAAGAATTTATCTAACTGTACCTCGAGTGTGGTGACGGAAGGAGTGAGAGTTGTACCGAAGACACCATTGAAAAAAGATTTGGTAAGATTTAATACGTTAAAAGATATAAAGATTGAAACATCACATTTAATATATTATCACGTTACTTAAAAATTGCTTTTAATTCTTACTAAAGTTTACGTGTGTGCTTTGTAGGTGTCCCATCCTTTGTTACAAGACAAGTTTACGGGTCTCCGCGATCAACTGAACGAATTCGGAGGTTTTGTCGTCGGATTAGTGAAGAATCAACAGCAACAACGTGGTGCACACAGTTATAGGAATGCCTTCGACGTGCCGAGAAAGTCTCTGCTCGATCAAGTCGTGCGGATGCGCGCAAATTTCCTGCAACCCGGCTTATTGCATACAAAATTACTTGACGATGATTACGTTCATTCGATGCCTTTAGCCCAAATGGGAAATTATCAGGAATATCTAAAACGTATGACTCCGCCGTTGAGAGAGATCGAAAGTGTACCGGTTAGACAGCATATGTTCGGTAATTATTCAGTAAAAGTAATTCTTCTATGCAATATGGTAATATGCAAAGTAATTCTAACTGTACATGGAAAGATAATGTTATATTTCTATTACAGGTAATCCTTTCAAAATAGACAAAAGGATGATGGTAGATGAGGCGGATATTGACATAGTTGGCGCAACATCTTCAACATCGAAAGGCGGTCTTAAGCGCACCTTGCCGCAATCGGATAACACAGGCTCATCCTCCCCGAGGCCACCTCCTAATAAAAGGAAGCCTGGACCCATACCGAAAGACGTGATCGTTCGACGACCCTCGTATACTAACACTCCACCGAGTTCCCCGATTCCTTGGATGATGGAGGATACGAAGAATCAAGTGACGGTAACAGTAACAGCAACAGCAACAGCAACAGCAGCAGCAGCAGCAGCAACAACACCAGTCGCCGATACGAACGCTCCGCCGATCTTATCTTGTTTACCCAACGTATCGTCGGGTCATGCGTCGTTACCGTGTTCGAGTGCGTCCGAAAAGTTGGTAAACGGTCTCGCGGAAATGCCAATTATACCGGTTTTCGAACCAATCCCGGTGGAACACGTTAACAATCACATGGACACGCCGCCTGTTCTGACGCCGATAGTTAACAATGTCGATGCAATATCGAAGGGTGATGTTAAAAGTGAACGAACCGATAATGTGAAGAACGAGTGTAATCGGTTACCGGTTAATGATTGTATCGAGAATAACATGCGTGTAGACAGTGCTGCTGAGGAGAGACTGACGAATCACGTAGAGGAGAAGCGCGAGCCGAAGACCGAGAGAGAGAAGAAGCCGACGAAGAAGGAATTGGAGGACATCAGGCGACACAATTTGAATATCCGGGAACTCGTTTACAAGGAAGTGCGAAGAAGAGGGAAAAGTAAGTCTTCAACGCGCCAATCGATTCTCTTTTATATCCTGAGAAACGTCGCGAGATTAATGATTAATAAAAATTTTTTAATTAATAAAAAATTATATCTATCGCTAACGATTCTCGTAACAGCGTTAACACGTGACCAATTCATTTCGTTTCAGATTACGCAACACTGTTCTCACACTTACATCAAGTTCAGGGGACCTTAGATATACGGCTTGCGTTTATAAAAGACATAGTAAAAGAATCATTACGCTTTAAACGACGTAACTTGGCATCACTGTTAGAAGAATATCTTAAAACCATTCAAGAGGACGGTTGCACTATAAATCACAAGCTGAATCACAATGGTGCCACGAAGATAAGTTGTTAAGATATATGCGTAACCAGGGCATTGTCTTAATAGTGTGAAGAACATAGATTAGAAACTCTTGTGCAAGTTTTTGCCAAAGATTTTTAGTAGCGGGTTTCGATCTTTTCGAAGTAAGGCTACTTTTGATAATCAATGAAAAAACTTGTGCAATTTTGAGGTCCTAGCAAATTTCAATAGCATTCTTGACATCAACCATATGTCATTTTTGTTTACTTTTGGCTTTGTAAATTATCAATAGAAATTTTGAATCATATATCATGTAGAAGGGTGCTAGCTTAATGTTAGGACAACCGCTTGACGAATAAAAGATCAGGGTTCGACTCCTGGACTTGTCATCCCGTTTATATAACACTAAGAATATTGTTTGGGGAAAATATTCTGATACTAAAAATGTACAATATGTATATTTTCGTGAAAATGCTTATACAAAATCGAAAGTTTGGAAATTTTTAGATATCACGTGGCACTCTACACAGCCATAAATTAAAGCAATGATTTTTATTTATTACTCCATTAGTAATGTGAAAAAAAAACGGAGCAATATTTGACGATATGTATTAAATTTTGTTTAAATATATTTCTCGATTAATAATAATATATATATATATAGTCTCTTCCTAAACTTAATTGTTTTAAGTGTTCGTTCGAAAAGAGATCCAAGATCTTTTTCATCTTGGATACTCTAAAGTATCCTAAGTAACACACAATCGTAACGTGATATATTTGCGCAACGTATGGAATCCTTCACAAATACACGCGTGTTTGTATATCGTTACATGTAAATACATTCGCACATTTGTTTCATCGTCTACTATGATGTACTTTTCCATAATCTCGGAATTCTGCCGGATATCATTTGGCGCACATATAAAAATATCTTGGATGCTGGCATACAAGACATTAATTGCGTATATGTGAAATAATAATGTAGGAATGACTATATTAATCTTTTAAATACGAATCCACAATGTTTCAGAAGTACAAGTGCAATCAAATGAATCGGTGCATAATTCTATCCAGTTCTCAACGCCCATGTCGGATTTAGAATATAATTATATTACTCTTACAATTTACATTTCCTATTACATTTAACCTGTCTATAATCACTTGTGATCTATATTATTAAGTTTAATAAAATGCCATAGTTTAATACACACATACTGTACCGAATTGTCTAAATTTTGTTGTGCACTTTGTTGGATGTCAAAAGCAAAGATCTGGCTTTCTATTGATGATACATTATACATTAATAATCACGCGATTTCTAAAGATGAGAACATATCCTTTATTATCTGTGAAGCAAGAGATTGTAGAGAAAATCGCTCATAAAAGAATTTATTATGTAAATTACTGAATTAAAATATTACTAAGAAAATGAATAGGAATTCTTGGTTGCAGTGGATTATAATTCTTTTGCATGTTGCAATGTTTAGTTTTCGTATGCGAGACCTATCGTAGATAGCATTGTACCAAAAAATATTTGTGTATATTTAAACGGAGACATAAATGCAGGTTTGAATTTATTGCGAAATCTACGAAGGGTTGACAGTGCCTGATATTGAAATTGCTATTTGAAATTGAGATAGTATAT
>NW_017305397.1:857920-873152 GCF_001594115.1 Trachymyrmex septentrionalis | reverse complement strand
TTAAAACTTTAACTGTCATTTTTAATTAAATATACATCGTACATCAATAACGTAAAAAGTTATTAAAAATATACAAAATTCTCTATAATTTTATGATAAATTTTCTGTTATATTATACAAAATATCTATGTATGTAATATGTACGCATGTGCACGAATACACACACACCTATACACACGCGTGCACGCGAGAAATGAATATAATAAATTTTATGTAAGAAAATTTCAAGGATTTTTTGCACTACGATATTGTTATTTTAGACTGAATTTACTTTGTGTACAAATTTAAAATATGTATAGTATAACAGAATCAAAACTGCGTTATTTTGAAATAACATATGAAGCAAAATGAAATCTGTGTTTTGTTCTCGAATCCTTATATGTATGTACAACACAGCTACAAAATTCAAAATAATGTTATATTCTTTCAAAAAATTACTTCATTGCACATGTGGGTTGAAGGAATGTATGTTAATAGCGATAATTATTTATATACCATTACTAGTTATACAAATGACAAAATCGCTTACTGGTTTATATCGGAAATGATTTGACCAAATATAGGATAATAATAGATAGACGAAGGATGATTATCTTACTTTTATTTGCTTGTGATTTTTGTATTTGTTGTATTATTGTATATATTGTATATTAAGTATCAATTTCTATTACCTTGATTTCCCTTAAAAGGACGTAGATAGAATTAGAACGTTGACAAAATGAAAACATATCACATTATTAAATTATTATAAAAATTTATTTTATACGTAATCTTTAGAAATTGACATTTTCTTTTTATTTACAAAAGATGTAACATTCTTTCCATTGATTTTGAATTTTTTATTAATAATTTGAAATTCTTATTGATATTTTGTTAATATTTTAAGTAAGATAATCAACCGTATCTTCTCTTGTGGACATTGATGATGTCCAATGCTCTTTAGAGAATATGGAAATGGATCGAAATTGTATTTATTAGTTAAAAATACGTTGAATATCTTATAAATTATTTTATAATAATGGAGCTTAGCTGAGTCTTGTAAAGGCAATGATGCTAGACGCTTATTTGCTCCAAAGAAAAATGAATAGAGAATTATTGAATAATTATTGATGTAAAAATTAATATAAAACTAAGTGCGATTGTATAAAAGAGATTGATGAGTAACTGGAGAAAATGTTTCGAAGTTTCAAGTACCTTGATTACAGTCCTTTTTTGGTACAGCAGCAGTAATTTATTATTATACTGAAACTTGTTAAAATGAATCAGTTTTAGAATGATTCTTTTTCACAAATTCATTATTAAATTTGTATACAGTGTGCTTCACTAAAGGAAGATCATGTTTCCGCACATTGTTGTGATAACTTCAATAATTATATATACAGTTTAATTTTGTGTGTAAGAGTTTCAGCAATAAACTGCGATATGATCCAAAATGACTAAATTTGTCGATAAACTTTGTAAGGCGTTTGCCAATAGAATCAATGCCAATAGAATCATGTTCAACGATATATGAGTCTGCTAATATTCTTTATAATTCTTGTGCAGTCATGTCACTGGACCTGCTAACCAAAAAAATAGGCACAATGCGCAGTTTCAATCTGTTACAATATGCTAATCGAATCACTAATATATGTATACGATAACTTTATTGTCTGGCATTCTACATAATTATATGAAAAGGAAATTCAAGTTAAATATGTTCTCCCATTAAAACTTGCGAAAACAATGTACTTAAAAAAGAAGTAGAAAAGAATATACCGTTTCTCTTAGATCATATTGTGGGTGTTTTTCATTTAATGACACAAGTCAACACAAGCGTCGTCTATCTTTGTCACTCTCTGAATATCAACAAGGATAGAACAATGCTTGTGTCGACTTCTGTCATCAAATAGAAAGCACCCATTGGTATTTTTTTATATAATTTTTTTTTACGGCACGGAATGGAAATAGGATCTGTATTGTACATCTCATTTAATGTGTTATTCATGCGTTAATAAATGTTGCAATCACTATTTTTTCACACCACCTATAATAGTGACGATGACGGCACACTTGCATTATTGTATATATGAAATTGTACATAAAGCGTGTATTAGTCATAATTATTATAGATGAGATTCATATTGAAAGGACTGTCCCGTTTTTACGTTTATATTTTAGGTAAAACGATAAGTAAATCTCGAAAAAAAGCGAATAAACAAATTGACAGAATCTCTCTCCGTTGTATATCTTTTTTCCCCGAAACAATCTCTGACAAAGAATATAGAAATAGACTCATGTTTTCGTAGCTGAGTTTTTTGAAAGATTTCGTTGGAGTGTGTTTCGCCTCTGCTCCTTTTTTTCCCCAATTGTCTCAAGTGTAGAAAGAACAGATCTTAAGTTTGTAATATTGAGTTTATACATATTTTTTTCTTTCTACTCAACTTTTAATTATACATTTATTTTATTTTAAGAAGTACAACAATACATTTACAAAGATTAGACCTATAATCACATGTTTTTTGCGTTATATGAATATTCTACATTATAATTTATATAGACATCTTCATTATCTAACACTTGTGTAATGTATGCCTTACATACCGGCTTTCGTAACCTATAAAATCGCTCGTTAGGTACAAAGATTAAACTAACTAAACGACTGCTTGATCTACGGATCTATTTAATAGTTTGGCACTTTGATCTTCATCAGAGAAGTCGGAAAGCCAATCAGGGGATATTGATGAAGAAGAAGAATCATCCAAACTGGATATTAACACTTAGGTATTCATCAAGATTTCATAATGCAGTAGTTTTTGTCATATTTTTCAACTTTCAACATCTCCAAATTTTTATTCTAGGCATTTGATTTAGTTTCAACATGTCGAGAGGGATGTGCTATAGGAGCTGTCTCAGAAAATATTTGATACAACGGAAATATACAGATTCTCATCGGACACGAGTATGTCGCGAGATTCATGGAACAATCCCTATGTCTTCGCATGCCTCAGCAATTAATGCAGACACAACTGAACGAGCTGCTGTAGATAAAAAATCAATGAGGAGTATCAGAGATGGACCCTCCTTGAAGGATTTCTTGAGCCCATCTGTTATTGATATTCCCAGCGAAAAACCTGTTCCGTATGTGCAGAATATCCGTGGCGAGAATCAAAAAGGTTTCTCAAACATCTAACTATGTTTTGTATCATTTGACTTTGTGCTTCATTTTTATTTTCTTTGTTCGTGCTAGTGTACTTTGAAATTTTCGGTTGCCAAATGAACGTCAATGATGCTGATATAGTATGGTCAATATTGAAATCACATGGATACAAGCATACGGAATGTCTGGACGATGCAGATATTGTATTATTGGTCACCTGTTCTATCAGAGACAATGCCGAGCAGAAAGTATGGCATAAGTTGGAGAACTTAAATGGAGTGAGAAATAAGAGAAAGAGGATCACTAGATTGCCTATGAAGATTGGTCTTTTAGGCAAGCTTAACTAATTAATATTTGGTAATATCAAGAAACTTGCATTTAAGTTCTTGATTTACATAAGAATAAATATTTGCATTAGGATGCATGGCGGAACGTCTAAAGACTAAAATATTAGATAGAGGAAAGCTGGTGGATGTAATAGCGGGTCCTGATAGTTACAAGGATTTGCCAAGGCTTTTGGCAGTAACAGATGATGAAACAGCTGTTAATGTCTTATTATCATTTGATGAAACATATGCAGATGTCATGCCAGTTAGACTTAATCAGGATTCCACTGGGGCATATGTGTAACGTATATATACATATTTTAAAATATATTCTATATTTTTAAAAAGTATATAAACTTTTACCTTTTATTTTATATCTATAATTTGCAGTTCTATAATGAGAGGTTGTGATAATATGTGCACCTACTGTATTGTGCCATTTACAAGAGGAAGAGAAAGATCACGACCAATTGCAAGTATACTTGACGAAGTCCGGCAATTATCAGATCAAGGCGTAAAGGAAATAACTCTACTGGGGCAAAATGTAAATAGCTACAGAGACTTATCGAAATCAGAGTTTATTTTATCATCTAACACGGAGACTCAGCTCGCTAAAGGTTTCAAAACGGTTTATAAGAATAAGAAAGGTGGTTTAAGATTTAGCGATCTTCTGGACAAAGTCTCTTTGATTAATCCGGAAATAAGAATAAGGTATAAATCTATTAAGCAGGATTAATTTTCGCGGTCTTTACATATAATATATAGTAATCTTATTGATTTACAGATTTACATCACCTCATCCCAAAGATTTTCCTGACGAAGTATTACACTTGATAGCTGAAAGACCAAACATTTGTAAACAGATTCACTTGCCTGCACAAAGCGGTAACTCTATAGTTTTGGAAAGAATGCGAAGAGGATACACCAGGGAAGCGTATTTAGACTTAGTGTATCATATACGTAATATTCTCCCAGATGTGTACATTTCTAGCGATTTTATTGCTGGGTTCTGTGGCGAGACTGAGGAGCAGTTTCAAGATACGTTGTCGCTAATAGAAGAAGTTAAATACAATAACGCATTTTTATTCGCCTATAGCATGCGTGAGGTATAATTCTTATATTGTACAATTATTTTAGATAATTGATATCAAAATGATTTGTCATTAAAGTTTATAATTTATTTTGTAATCACATATATTATAAATATTTTAATGTTCTTCAGAAAACTACGGCACACAGACGATACAAGGACGACGTTGAAACGCACATAAAGATAGAGCGTATGAACCGTATGATCACATTATATAGAAAAGAAGTGGAAAAATTAAATAAAGCACAGATAGGGCAGCATCAACTTGTTCTCGTGGAGAGAGTAAGTATTTTGCCAATTTTATTATTACATACATACTGCAACAAAAAGTAGCATCTCTTTCTGTGTAGCATCTTTTTCTTTATCTTTTCATCATAATTTTTGTTCTTCCGCTTTAATCTTATGTTTTATAGAAAAGTATATCATATTATTGTTAATATATTTAAGTTAGTATATACAAGTATATTTGTTAATATTTATGCAAATATTTTGTTTTTAGTGATACATCATATATATATTTAAGAGTGATAGATTTTATAGTGAATATATGTATATATATATATATATGTTTTCTATCGATAGACGAGCAAAAGATCTGATCAACAATTACAAGGTAGAAACGATGGTAATGTAAGAGTTATTCTACCATCTACAGCTATTCCAATTGCTCAACACTCTACTACGACAGGGGAGATACAGGCTGGTGATTATGTCGTCGTACGAATTGACAACGCTAACTCCCATACTTTACAAGGTGTACCTTTATATCATTCTTCAATCATTGAATATTCATTAAATAATAATTGTTATATTATTGTATAAATTAATAATAATTATATATAAACTATTTATCCATAAACTAATTCTCTTTTATTATAAAACATTTCCTTTTAGATATAATTATTAAATTTGAATTTTATCTTTAAAGAGAAGATACATAACTTATTATTATTTATCGTTAGACTAATTTTTTTCTCATTAAGTATTTAAATTATATTACAAATTCTGATCTTTCGGTTAAATTATTCAAATTAACTCCAGTTGTTTTATCTTCAGTTGATAATACAGAATTTATCATTATGGCTGAAAAATTTGTAGTGGGCGCAAGTGAACGTAAATGTATAGTATCATGAAATACAAGATCGGCATTCGACAATCAAACTCAGGTTATGAGTTGCGAATGGTTGTGAATTAAAAGTCTATGCACGATATATTAATTATCGATGTTGTGATCGTGTTGTGATCGAATGATTATAAATTGTATCTTGTGGAATTCCACTCAGCGATCTCTAAACAAATGGCATGTAGATCGAATGTTACAATCTATAAGTGTCGTAACTGGTAACCAACCTCTTGACTTGAAATGTACATTATAAAGATTACATTCAAAAGTTTATTTGTCCGCTTTAAATCCTTTAATATAGTGATACGTGGCAATAACGAATAACAATAATCATTAGTGTGATACTAAATAATAATAATAGTAATAATAATATTTATGTATATTAGAGAACGCCGGCTCGCAGCAATACTTCTCGTTTCATTTCTTTTTGATAAATTCTGTTCGAGGTAAAAGGAATGGAAGGAATACAAGAAACACAACTACGAGCTGGACATAGCATTGATAAGGGACATTGGCTGCGTTCAGGTCAATCAAGTAATGCCCGTGTCACACTATGCATTAAAGACTGAGGATTGCGAATTGAGGATTAGAATTCAGCCAATTAGAATGATTAAAATTAAAACTACCTGATTGGTCGAATTCTAATTCGTAATTCGCAACCCTCAATCTCCAAAGCATAGTGTGACACGGACATAACTTTTTGCCTAAGGTGGAAACTGAAGAGTTAACATTTTTTGTATGTATGTATATATACTAAAGACTAGAGCATTCAGTAAGTAAGAAATATATTAAAACATTCCAGCAATATTGCACCAATATTGTTGCAATCTTACTGGAATGTTCCAGAATACTTTTTGCTTACTTGACATGAACTGCATCATCCATATGTAAGATTGTGACACAACAAAAATGAAAAAACACAAAAACAGATAGTCTCTATCTCTTTCTACAACATACAACTAATCACAATATCTTAGAAAAAGAGAGAAATTGGCTGTATGTTCTCTCTCTCACTTTTGTTAACCACATACATTGATGTGTTATTTAGATACTGATGGTACAGTCCATACTTTATAAGCCTATTCTTTTTCCATACTCTAGGACTGAATTTCTTACATGGTTTATTTTCTCTTTTTTTATTGGAGAAAAAAGATAAAAAAACCATGCAAGAAATTTAAACCTAGAATATGGAAAAAAGATCAGGCCTTATATCTTTGATATATGCATACATACATAATACTTTTCACTTTTTATGTCTTAGGGGAAGAATTACATAGTTGACCTCCAACAGAGAAAACAGCTTTGCAGCTATGTAAAATTTTTAAATATAATCTATCCTTATTTTTTATTTCTTATGGAGCTAAAATAAAATGGTATAAATCAATTATATTGAAGTATTTTACAACAGTTACAAAGCTGCTTTTTCTACTGAACACAGCCATTGTTACGCTTTCCAAAATTGCTGATCGTCTGACTGACAATATAAACATTATTAGGCTTCAAACGATGGTATCCCACCACCTGCCGCTGTAACAGGATTTCCATCGGCGACGCCAAATATTTCATCTAGCTTTGTGCCACCCATTATGCCTGCGGCACCATTTATTCCCCCTCCCAGTTTACCGCCAGGTCCTCCGGGTATAATGCCACCTCAGTTTTCCATACCTCCGCCAGGTTTTACTTTTCCTATCACTGCGGCACCTCCTCAAGAAGCTGGAGTCATAGGTTAATATCCATTGCTAAATATCCATGTTAGTTCTACGAGTTCTACGAATCTCGTTGCTCAAATAGCTCCCTTTATATTACAGCTGCGTCACCGCAAATAACAGCATCAGGAATCCCTCCTCCTTCGCCTATCAACAGCGATGCTAACGTAACAATGTCTACTTCCACAACAGAGAAGAAGACAGACTGGAGTGAGCATAAGGCACCTGATGGCAGAACATATTACTATAACAGCATGACGAAGCAGTCGTTATGGGAAAAGCCGGATGAACTGAAAACTCCAAGCGAATTGTTGTTGTCACAGTGTCCTTGGAAAGAATACAAGTCAGAAAATGGTAAGGTGTATTATCATAATGTAAACACTAAAGAGTCCAGATGGACAATACCGCCGGAGTTGGAAGAGCTGAAGGCGCGAATTATAGCCGAGGAAGCTGCGGCGGCTGCTGCAGCGGTCGTGGCAAACGCCACGAATTCGTGAGTAAAATAATAATATAGAAATTGTAGATTATCTTTCACTATTTCAGAAATTTTTTATATATTCATCATGCTCTTCCTTTTTAGCAACATGGCTCCTGTAGCAATGCAACACTTGTCACCGAATGTCCCGACTATATCGCAAACTAGTACGCCGGAATCAGGAGGGAAGTCGGCTATCGAGCAGGCGATGGCCGCGACCCTCGCAGCAATTAATATTCCGACGCCTCCCACGAAACCGGATGAAGATAGTAATTCCGCGATGGGTTCGGCCAATGACAGCCGCACCAGTACACCCGAGCCCAAAATGCAATTCAAGGATAAGAAGGAAGCTATCGAGGCGTTCAAAGAATTACTGAGGGAGAGGGATGTTCCATCAAATGCCACATGGGAACAGGCAGTCAAACTGATTCAGAACGATCCTAGGTATCCGCAGATGAAGAAATTAAATGAACGTAAGCAAGCCTTCCATTCGTACAAGACGCAGAAACTGAAGGAGGAACGCGAGCAAGAAAGACTCAGGTAGATATGATTACTTATTATGTTAACAGTAATGGAAGAGATCATATCAGTCCTTATATGTATGAGTTAAAGAATCATTCAGCTCTAAAGAGTTCCTCTGTAATTCCTGCTAAGTCAGAACGGATTACGAATTTTTTTCTGTTTATATATGGGATTTGAACTATGACTTGTCGGTCAGATAAGTGTAGAGAGTATATCCCTCGCTCTTACATGGAGCCATATAATATTCTACTTATTTTGTTCGTTTATATACTATTCAATTGGATAATAATACAACGTATTTTTGACAGACTGAAGAAAGCCAAGGAGGACTTAGAACAATTCCTATTAGAAAACGATAGAATGGTAAGCACGACTAAGTATTACAAATGCGAAGAGATGTTCGGTAATTTAGAAGTTTGGAGGGCGGTTGGGGATTCGGATCGCCGGGATATCTATGAGGATGTTATCTTCAATTTGGCGAAACGCGAGAAAGAAGAGGCGAAACAATTGAAGAAGAGAAATACTAAAAGATTGGCGCAAGTTTTGGATACTATGACGGACGTGACATATAGGACTACATGGCAGGAGGCGCAGGCATTGTTGCTGCAGTATCCTGCATTCGCGGAAGATGCAGACTTGTTGGAGATGGACAAAGAGGACGCCCTGATTGTATTTGAAAACCACATCCGCCAATTAGAGAAGGATGAGGAAGAAGAAAAGGAATGCGAAAAGAAACGTAGAAAACGGCAAGAAAGGAAAAACAGGGATGGTTTCATAGTGAGTGTTACAAGTGTTTTTAGTTTCATTGTTAAGTGTTATATATCTATAATTATGTTTCGGGACAGGGATAGGAAAAATTGTAACGCCATTATCTAATCATTACTATGAAAAATGTAATGGCGTTATTATAAGTAATGCGTTATTCTCATTCCTATGTATTTCGATATATATGTTATACTAATAAGATCAAAACACTTCAACTTTTTATGTAATAACAAATGTGTTTCAGTATTTACTCGATGAGCTTCACGAACAAGGCAAACTCACATCGATGTCGCTGTGGGTAGAATTATACCCTATGTTATCTGCCGATCTTCGATTTTCGGCTATGCTTGGGCAATCAGGCTCAAGTCCTCTGGACCTTTTCAAATTCTACGTTGAAGACTTAAAGTCTCGATTCCATGATGAGAAGAAGATCATTCGCGAGATACTCAAAGACAAGAATTTCGAGGTGCAAGTGAACACGACTTTCGAGGAATTTGCTACAGTTGTATGCGAAGACCGAAAGTCCGCGACTCTAGATGCGGGTAACGTTAAATTAACGTATAATTTATTACTGGAGAAAGCAGAGGCACGTGAGAAGGAACGTGTCAAGGAAGAAACGCGGAAATTCAAGAAGCTGGAGACTGGTTTCAAGAATTTGCTCAAGACTTTGAACGTAGACTATCAAATGGCGTGGGAGGACGTGAGGTCGAAAATCGAAGAAGAACAAGATTTCAAGGCGATCACCTTGGAGAGCGAAAGAATTCGGATATTCAAGGAATATCAGCACGAGCTTGAGGAAAGTTGCAGTCATCATCATATCAGAAGTAAAAAGAAAAAGGCGAAAAAATTGAAGCGCAAATCACGATCGCGTTCGCACAGTGTAAGTGTTATAGAAAATAGTCATTTCCTCATCATTTCTGATCGCGAAAAGTGCAAAATTGATGTTTTTTTTTCTTGGCAGGAGTCGGAAGGTAGCGAGAAAGGCTTGAGAAGAAAGCGACACAAGTCACATTCACCCAGTATTCCTAGCAAGTCTGACAGTTCCGAATCAGAAACGAGGAAGTCTAAGAGGAAGAAGAACAAGAAGAAGAGAGGCCGCAGCCATTCCGTACATATTAATAATATTAAGATTCCTCAAAGAAAGTTTCCAAATTTTATCACGTTTTTCTTAATATTTTTTCATAGCGCTCGCACTCCGGTCTTCCATCCTCTGAGGAATCCCCGGACAGGAAACGGAAGGAGGAGAAGCATAGAAGGCCTTCTATTCACAGTGAAGGTTCCGTTACAGAAAATAACGAACACCACGAACTTTCCGAGGACGAGCTGGAAAAGCAAAGAGCGCAACTTTTACGCGAGCTCCAAATGCAACAAGAGGAGAATTGACGACTTCGGAAAGTGCATTTCACAAATGGATTTTCAAAAATCTGAAATAATTATTTATTCTCTCTTTGATGATAACTATTTCAGAAGATGTGAGTTCTTTATTTGGGCACCTTCATTCTTTCAAGAACTGAGGATGTATTAAAAGAAACGAATAATGAGTTAAATACCAACACGCTCGGTTTCAAAAAAAGATTGTAATTTTAAAATATGCATCTATATGCGCGTGCAAATATTCACATACAGTAAATAACGACGATTTGTTTAAAAATGGATCACCTTATATAACGCGCATTCTAGCCTTCCACTGGGTTGGTGAGCTTTTTTTTTTTCTTGTTCTTTTCAACGACTTGTTCGCACTAGTCTTTGTGATTAGAAGTAACGATGCGAATGCGGAGTATATGCAACTCGAAATCTCCGTGACAAGCATTACTGGAATACAATAGCGTTTGATTTTCTTGTAGGCGTAAGCGTTGTCGATTGCTTTAACATGTAAATCAAATCTTTTCTAGTATTTATTTTCTGCGCTACAGTCGGATCAATTACAAGAAAAATCGCTGCAATCATTAAGATCGAACTCGCTTGTAGTATAGACATTCTGATAAGAGAAAACTAGTAATTTGCATTTGAAATGTGTGCATTAGTAATGCGCACCGAAAATAATTGACTGTATTATATTTTAGTATGATAATTATATAATATTTACTATTCTTTTTTTCTATTTCACTTTTATTTTGTCGCACGCTTTCTCTGACTGTTTACTCTCGAAAATCGGGAAGTTAAAACTGCATGAAGCTTAATCTCCTTAATGTTTCTTTAGTTTTGCCATTGAAGTTTTACATGCAACTGAAGAGTTCTTGAATTCTTGAATGTATGTCAGACTGATACAAAGATCTCTTGTCTAACGGCGTCTACGTTGTAATCAATTGTCCGTGTGCACGCCGACACATTTGGCATTAAAATACTGTTGTTTGCAACAGTGTACGTGCGAGTCGGTAGGTATTATTAACAATTCAACACTAGGCAGTTTGACGCTCTCGACGAGCTCAATGACGGAAGCCTCCTGAAAGTACAAAAGGAAAAAAAAGAAGGTAATTTGTATCGGAAATTAACGTAAATTATATTCATTTCGCAAATCGAATTACTATCCAAGATAAGAGATTGACTTTCAGTTTCCTCGGGACTAAATTTCCGTTCTGGTCTTCCCTTATTTCGCTCATTTTGTACGATATAAAAACGCATTACATTGAAGGAATGCTTGTATTATACGGTCTGATCGACCGTCATTGATTTTGATTAGAATCAATCTAATGGGTGAGAAGTGGTTCATACGATACGCGCAACGAGCTCAAGAACGAACAACGTGAATGAAGAACAAATACTTGACAATACTTATTGTTAGTTTTAATTACTACTTCTTTTTTCTTTCTTCTTTTGTAGTTGAAAACACTTAGAAACAAGTCAATTCATCATGGTGAAAATATTTCCGTCATGCACTAAACTGAAAAATTTCGTCCTTTTGGAAACATGATATCAAGAAATGGGTTTTTATTTTATAATTTAAAGAAAAAAAAATTATATACATTAAAAAATGTACTAAATTTTAATAAATCATTTGTTTAACTTGTATTAACTAAATATTTATTAAATATAAAGATATATTTATTTGGTACAAGAACAATAAATTTGATTTAACTATAACTTTTTGTATGGAGTAATATTTATTTACTTTAAGTAAATATTTATTTAGTACTATTCAAATGTAAATTTTGATTAAAATTCAATATATTTTTTCTCAGGAGCAATTTATTGTGGCAGTATAAGTTGAACATTAGTGATCGAACTAATATTTGCGTAAAGTCAATAATTGCGCTATTAGGATAAGTGTGTATAATTAGCAAATGCGAGAGAAGAACGAATGAAGAATACGAATGAAGAACAAGCAAAAAGAGCAAAAGTAATTAACAATAAAAATTAAATAAAAAAATTCTGGAGATCTAAAGGATTTACGATTTATCTTTTTATTTTTGAATATTTAAACCTAAAAGAAATTGTGCAATAATTTCCACAGGTCTCGTCGGTGATAAATCGATGATCAAATATATAGCAAAATAACATTAGTGAATAATAATATATAATAGCAGTAAAGCATCGGGGATTAATATTTACTAATGAAAGATGAGTTAGAGTTCCTCGCTTGGTTTCTCGCGTGTTAAAAAAATGCGACGAGGTTCTAATTCGTCGTGAAAATTTAATTTGAAACTTGGACGTCGCTGTCGGCGACTCGTCGTCCTTTCTCCTCACCCTCCCGCCGCTTCGGCTAATCGTACGGCCCTGGGCGCTCTCGTGAGGTGGGGAACCCGTCACTCGATTCCGACGTAGCCGCGGTTTGCCCGACGGCACGGTGTTCGCATCGACGGGCCGTGTGTTTGTCGCAGTTTCGGCAATTGGGTGCGCGAAGAAAAAGGTGATCCGAACATCGACGAGATCTGTCAATCGAGAAGGGCATCTCGTTCATCCTTCAAATCGTCGACGTCGTCGTGTGTGACGAAGGGCGCACGCCGACGTCATCCCTCTCTCTCCTTCTCTGTCTGTCTCCTTCCGTGTGATATATCTGTCCCCGTCTCCGTCGGAAGATGTTGGGCCTGATTTGCCGTCAGACGTTGTTGGCGAATACCCAAAAGTGAGTAGACTTCGCATCGGTGCCGTCCTTAAACGTTTTCCGTTCACCGTCCGGGCGACAATGTCGATCGTATTACGAATCGCGAAATAACACGCGTCCCTCTGGGATAACCCAACTCTTGATCTCTCGCCCTACACAGCGACGTAGGTATAGTTGTCAATAGTCTCGTCGAATTGAACCTGACAATGTCTACAGATGTCAATGTGTATGCATGATGCAACGACTTCGCGAGATAGCATAAAAATGTGCTGAAGTTCGGTTACGTCGCTCGTTTGGTTCGTAAAATACCATGCAACATAATTTTAGAGTGACAATACCTGCGATAAAGTATATACCTCATCAGTATGAATAGAATTGTTATGTGGTTCCTTGTGTTGTTTGAATATGGAAAATCTGAGAGATTAAGAATAATAAATTCATTCCAAGTTTCCGTTACGGCACTTTTGCCGATTGGATTAAAGCCAGTTGAATCACGAGCAATCACGAGTTTAATTGAAGCTACGTTTTTGATCGTTCTGTCAATATAAATTAACTTTAATCTCGATTTAACTCTTTCTCTAGTTCTAAGAATTAAAAACAGATAAAGAGTAAATTAAATTGGTAGACCAATGTAGGTATATTTAAAGATTAATCTGCATTGACAGATGAAATCTTTTGGACATAAAAATCGCTTATTGATTATTTGTTTTTCTATTTTAGGCCTGATCCCTGATTATTATTATAAGATTAACTTTAATCTGTGTTCAATTTATTTCTTCATCTTTTTCTAATTTTAAGAATTAGAATTTTAAGAATTAAGAAAAAGATGAATAATTAGTTGAACAAGATTAAAATTAATCTACATTGATAGAAACGGGCTTACTAAGCGAAATGTTGGCGGTAGGCTAATAATTTGCCAAAAGATTTTGAGGAGAACGTCACGGCAGTTTGACGTCAACTACATTCAAAGGATTGCCAGCAAAAACCGAGCATGATTTGTCATTTTGTAATCCATTATTTAAACGACACATTTTACCTAGTTTTTCAACAGAGTCTATTATATTTTCACTAGAATATTGTCGATAAAATCTGTAAAATGTTCTACTCTCTCAGATTTTGTCATCCGGATTTAAATATACAAGTCGACACAAACAATTATCTTTCTTGGAATACGTTTTTATCTTTCTTAAAATTCCATGAGTAATAAAGGTAGAATAATATCTGTGTCGACTTGTGTCACCAATTCGAAAACAAATATACCTATGTCTATAAAAACGATTCTTAGTGAAGAAGAAAAGCGATATTGGCCTTTTTTGTTCATTCTCTTCGTCAATCACATCGGTGCGCTTTTGATTTATTTCGTAAGGTTGCTACACTGAAAAAAAAATTTGTTCAACTAAACACATTTAGTTGTAATCAGATTTGGTTAATTCAACAAACGTTATTTAATCGAATTCAACCGTAGTCCGTTAAATTGTTCAGTGTTACCAAATCTGCAAACAAATTATTTAATATAACAACTTAAATGTGATTAGTTAGTTGAACAAATTTTTTTTTAGTGTATTATCTAGAGAGAGCCGTCTCTTTGCTCTCCTTTTCTAAAGGACAATTAACAAAATCTCGACCGAGATTCGAACTCGGAATTCTTTTATTTATAATTTGTTTATTATTCTAATTTTTATTTTTTTATTGTTATCTTTGATTTCTTCATTTTTATTTCGTAGGTATTACACTGAGAAAAAATATAGTCAATTTTAATAAATATTTAGGATAAAAAGGTATAGACAAAAAAGTGTTTATTAATTAATATTCTAAGGATCTTTATTCTAAGAATATAAAAAAATCAAGGAAATGAAAAGACAACAAAATAATACACTGAGAAAAAAAAAGTCAATTTTAATAAATATTTAGTTGAATACTGCCAACTAAATATTTATTAAATATAAACACATATTTATTTGATACAAGAAACATTAATTTGATTTAACAATCATTCTTTTTAATGAACAAATATTTATTTATAGTAAGTAAATGTTTTAGTTGA
>NW_017305397.1:851496-857820 GCF_001594115.1 Trachymyrmex septentrionalis | reverse complement strand
AACATTAATTTGATTTAACAATCATTCTTTTTAATGAACAAATATTTATTTATAGTAAGTAAATGTTTTATTTCTTTGATTTTTTATATTCTTAAAGATCCTTAGAATATTAATTAATAAACACTTTTTCATCTATACCTTTTTATCTAGTTCCGCGTTTAACAATAAGTTCACGACTGTTACACTACTTCTATAATATTCCGTCTCGTCTTATAGGCCTAAATTTTTGCATTTCTTACAATTCGAATAAGACCTGTTTCTATCAATGTAGATCAACTTTAATCTCAAGTTAATTCTTTATTTTTTTCTAATATACATTTCTTTCAAATAAATCAAGATTAATTTTATTCTCGATTTAATTTACCCTTTATCTTTTATAATTCTTATAATTAGAAAAAGATAAAAAAAAGGTAAATTAAATCAAGATTAAAGTTAATCTACATTGATAGGAATGGACATAATTCTTAGAACTAAAAGAACATAAATTACATTGAAATTAAAATTAATCCACATTGGAGAAATGTGATGACATAAGAGAAAATTATAACAAAATCAGTACTCTAAATCTGTAGCTTTACAGACTTCTTTTTTTTATTTTATATGAATTTTATTTTTTTATTTTAGATACGTTTTTTTGACTGTTCAGCAAAAATAGATCATTTGTTAAACGTAAGAGGTGCTCCGATAACTGACACCACGGTCGCTCGGCACTGACTATAGCGGTTATTTTATCTTTCTATCTATATATATGCCATCTTGAGAATATTCAGATACCTTCGGTGTAACTCACGTTGTTTCGCGAGTCAGATGCGCCAGTGGTTTTGACGGTCACGCGACCATCATTAATTATGACGCTCGCGATAGCACTGATTGGTACACATCAGCTTCTGGCTTTTCCATTTAAAGAATCGGAAGAGAGATAAGAATACACTTACGCATTTTCAAGATTTCTCTTAGCGTTTATCCCCTCGCACTGATTCACATCTTGTGATTAAATCCTCAATTATTTGAAGATACAATGGCCACTTTTCTTCTTCGACACACCGAAGTGTCCACTTCGCGTTTCAAAGAGGATAGAATTAGATATATACTTAAGTATCCTTATTGCGGATAAAAGCACATAAATATCTTCAATTGCGAATAATAATACCTTTTTCAGATGTTAATATTCACTGCGAGTTTTCCATTTTATGTATTGATATAATGTTTATGATCTCTGAAAGTAATTAACAATCATAATAATTTATGATCTAAAAAAATATTAGATTTTCGACCATTTGGAATGGTATAAATATACTATAAAAGCGATTTTTTTACGTAATCAATACGTAAATTATAGTAAGCATAATTTATGTTATATCATAATTATCGCATGAAACCGATAACACCGCGCTAATTAGGGTTAAACAAACATTAAATTATCATTATAAGCATTCTTGTTCCGTATATTCACGCGAGTGTGTAGATGATCTTTTATTGTGCTATATTAATTTAATAATACTTATCGATCCATATATAATTAACAATTATTATTTATTAGTTGAGCACGATACGATGCATTAAAAAAAATACATGCTCCATTCTAAAAAAATGCAATTTTTGCTACCGATCATAGTGTTGCTTACGGGACATTGATATGTAAATCATAGTGTTGCTTACGGGATATTGATATGTAAATAAAAGGCTTTCAAAATGCCAGTGCATATTTAACAAGAGTGATAAGATTATTAACTTAAGACTTTACCACAAGTAGTCGAATAAATATTTGAAGATCATATCGACAAGATTCTTAAGAGTACTCTTCAGATTTTATTTGTCGGCACTATCTATTCAAGTATGGGACTTTTCATATCTTGACGCGTTGTTTATTATTCGATAGAGTCGGCACCAGATGCTTGGGATCGGTAGTTCCGGTGTTGAACCCGCCAGACTTTCCGCTGGAGAATGAGCCGGTTCTTAGCTATAAGAAGGGCTGTCCAGAAAGAGCGGAGCTGGAGAAAGTCTTGGATAAGATGAGCAACGAATGCGAGGAAGTGCCATTAGTTATCGGAGATGAGGAGATCAAGACCGATCTATGCAGATATCAAGTTATGGTATGTTTCTATCCTAATCGCGCTTACTCTCTTTCTTACCCAGATAATATTTATATTGCATAATATATCTAAAAGACATCTTATGCAACATGCATGCGATGTTATCTGGGTATTCATGAAGAGCAGAACGCACTCTGCGTGATTTGTAGACTGTCCTTTGTTACATGGATCATAGATAATCACGAATTTTCCAGCCGCATAATCACAAGGAAAAAATCGCCAAGTATTACTGGGCGACGCCGGAGCTCGTGAAGAAGGCGATCGACGTCGCGGTGAAGGCGCAGCGAGAATGGGAGAAATGGCCAATCGAGAAGCGGTTAGAGATGTGGTTAAGGATAGCAGATTTGATGGCGACCAAGTACAGACAACATCTTAATGCTGCCACTATGCTCGGTCAGAGTAAAACCGTGATCCAAGCAGAGATCGACAGCGCGGCGGAGCTGATCGACTTTTTCAAAATGCATGCGTATTTCGTGAAGGAGAGTCTCAAGTACCAGCCAATCTCACCGAATCAGCAGACCCTCAACTCGATGAGGTATCGCGGTATGGACGGTTTCGTAGCGGCTGTGTCGCCTTTCAACTTCACCGCAATTGGCGGTAATCTCAGCTATACGCCGGCACTGATGGTTTGTAATTTGCAAACCATACTGACAGCGCTTTAATCGAGGCTAGTGTTACGATCAAAGCAACGCGCTAATAATAATACGCACGTGTCGACGTGCATGCCGCGATTGCAGGGTAACGCCGTACTCTGGAAGCCATCCGACACCGCGTTATTATCCAACTGGTGGATCTTTAAGATATGCAGAGAGGCTGGGGTACCGTGCGGCGTGGTGAATTTTGTTCCTTGCGAAGGACCTGTGTTTGGCGATACCATCACGTCCTCGCCTCACCTCTCCGGACTCAACTTCACTGGCTCGGTGCCGACGTTTAATCGTCTATGGTCCCAGATTGGTCAGAATCTTCCCAAATACAGGAACTACCCGAAATTAGTCGGTGAGTGTGGCGGCAAGAATTATCACTTCATCCACCCGAGTGCTGACGTGGAATCGGTTGTTTACGCGACGATAAGAAGCGCATTCGAGTTCAATGGACAGAAGTGTTCCGCTTGCAGTAGAATGTATGTACCAGAATCTCTATGGTGCAAGGTGAGTCTAATAACAGCCGTTTTGTTAAATCCTTTGGGAGTGCACATCCATGTGATTTTGAACTTTTGTTCCAGATAAAAGACGGCCTCTTAGCTCTTCGTCAGAAACTCACAATAGGTGATATTCGAGACTTCACTGTATTCACCGGCGCCGTTATAGACGCCGCTGCGTTTAAACGAATTTCCGGTTACATCGAGTACGCGAAGAAATCGCCCAATTTGGAAATTCTTGGCGGTGGAGGCTACGATGATTCGTATGTTCTGTTGCAATTATTATTATTAATATAATAATTATCTTAATGTATACATCATATCGAGATAAAAGTATCTTTTCAGGTGCGGATATTTTATCGAACCGACAATAGTACAATCCAAAGAGCCGAAAGAAAAACTTATGACAGAAGAAATATTCGGTCCAGTGTTAACGATATACGTTTACAAAGATTCCAAGCTGAAGGAGACGGTAAAGCTGGTGGAAACCTCTACACCTTATGCCTTAACAGGCGCGATATTTGCACAAGATGAGTAAGTAAACTTAGTCAATTGTACAAGTTATGTTGTATGTGACGAGTATAAAAGAATTTAAGCAAAAATATAGTTATACATAATTATAGCTTCTACATTAAATCGCATGTTATTCTCTAAAGTTGTATCTGTACATTATAAGCCAGAATAAAATTGTAGTATAGTGATGTAATATTTTTTGTATATTGAGAGAGAGAGAGAGAGAGAGAGAGAGAGAGAGAGAACTCTGATCAATTCTCAAAATTTTTATGCTGGTTCAACGACACTATAATGATGCATTGTAGTAAAGTGAATTGTAGTCTCATACATATGTATATTTTTACAGAAAATGGTTGAAGCAGGCACTTGAAGATTTTAAATATACTGCCGGTAATTTTTATGTCAACGACAAATCGACCGGTTCAGTGGTCGGTCAACAGCCATTCGGTGGTAGTCGAATGTCCGGTACAAATGACAAAGCCGGCGGTCCTCACTATGCTCTTCGCTGGACGTCTCCGCAGTCCATTAAGGAGACTTTCGTGCCCATACGAGAATACGACTATCCATACATGAAATCCTAAACACCGGACTCGCTTGTTGTTAATTCGGTGTGGTTAATCCGATAATATATTGCCCGATAGTTGCACGTTGCAAATCGAGAACCGCTTATATTTTCATCTGATCGGGAAATAAACATACTGGGGCAATATACGGTGGTATTACTACACTCTGCTGCTTTAACTCAATGAATAAGAAAACGAACAAGAAGAAAAAACCATTCAAATGAGGTATTATACAGAAATACATAGAAGATTAATGGATTTACAAAAATGTTTTTAAATTAAGCTCTGACATATGATTTAGAATTGCAACGGAAAAAAGCTCAAAATTTCGATTATAGGAGTGGATACGGTGAAATAAAGCATGCGGAGATACCTTTTCTAAAGTAAAATCTCACTTGAGTAAGATTCTTGTCCTACGGTATGGTATTCTTAATTTGCTTCCTGTTAATTAGATAAAATTATTTAGTGAGAATATAATTAGATGGAAACAAAAGGTATTCGTATACCGTGTGACAAGATTATAATGTCGAATTAGTTCAACGTGCAGAAATTGACAAAACAATTTTGCGTAAGAGGACTTTTTCTCGATAGGGAGCACAGTAAACTTGTGAGCGCAATTTTTGCGATGCACAATAGAGACACGAGATTCCTAGATGAATTAAACGCTAAAGGGAGGAAATCAGGCTCGTAAGTCACATCAAGTGCACACATAACTCGCCTTCGAATGTTCCGTTGACATCACCTCGTGATGAATACGGAATTCCAGTGCGGCTATTCTCCCGTGATCGATTCTGTTAGCTGCGGACGTCGCTTCGTAAGCCACCAAACACGCTGTCTCGATTACTCGCCGCCAGTACATTACCAAAGTATTATCCGATGTGCATTTCGGAGACGTGTGATCTCATCACCGTGTGCCCGATGTATCCTCTCCCTTCTCTCAGTACAATAATACTTTTATAACTCAAGAGTTATCGCATCAGATCGATTGAGGAGGAAACGCATGCGTTTATCTATGGGATGTGATTACGTACAGCAACAAAAAGAGATATATATTTAATCTCATCGAATTATATCCGAGATACTGGATAACGTATTTACTGCGCTATTGTCATCTATCCTCAATGTCGACTGAGTAGAGCAAAATATTGTTAATGTGATCAATAAAGCTTCGATTTGAACCCCGTTTTTAGATGCGATGTTACCTACATTGTAAATGATGGATTTCTTTTTTTACTGATAGGGAGATTGTCATGGGTCACAACGCAGTTTCGGTAACTTTCAGTTCCTTTCTAATAACGTGTATTTTGTAAGATTGTATATGCGGAAGACGTGTCACGTGATCCCTCTGAATAATAGCTGAAGTAAGTACTCTTAGCATTTACATACAAACATGTATACACATGTGTATGCGCGTGTATGTATGTATGTATGTACTCCCAGATCTTTGATTATCGTTTATCTTATAATATTGTTGATAATGTGACTGAGACGGGATGTTTAAAGAGTTGATAGGTGATCGCTAAGAACATAATAATTGACAATATGTTATATATTGTGGCAAGTGTTACAACGTTATTTAAGTGTACGATAGCAATAAAGCAACATAAATCTATATAGTCTTCATATTGTCTTGTATTTTAATTGTCATTATAAGACGCGCTACTTTTTGAAATATCGGATATGACGTCAAGTATCTGCCTGAGGCAATTGAGGGTTTTCATTGGTCTCTGTAATTTAGATCACGAGACTACTTCCGTCCAGATGTGTATGAGCGCGCAATTGATCACGTGATAGATTAGCAGTCATGTAACGTAGACTCGTATTTATTAGTGATACGTAAAATGCTTTTTTGGGGCCCATACAATTTTTTTTATAATTAATACTATCGTGCTGCTATTAAAATTGTTTTAAGTCAATGGGACCTTTTTTTCGTAATATTTTATTAATACTGTCCTTTCCATTTATGTAAATTTTATTTATTTAAAATATAACTTTTCAGTTATATGATCAAATTTGT
>NW_017305397.1:828018-851396 GCF_001594115.1 Trachymyrmex septentrionalis | reverse complement strand
ATATATATATATATATACATATTTTTTTTAAACATTTTTATATTTATATTTTTTTAATGTTCATTGAATCGTTATGAGATTTTTTGAAGTTTTCTTTATCTTTGCAACAAATATAATAAATAAAAAATCAGCACATAATAGAAAATATATATTTAAGTACATATAAAAACATTGAGTTTGACGATATTACATTCCAATAAAATTTGTACATTATTTTACATATTAGTATGTACGCGTGGAGAGAAAATCTCATGATACGGGACTGATTGGTGTCTCTCTCATTCTGTGATTCTACGCAGAAAGGAACCAACGTGAGTATATATTCTTGATAATTTTTAATTATCTGTTACAATAATAAAATAATTTTATTATACGTTTTTCGTTCAGTTACGTAGGAGACATTAAAAAAATGTTCTCACACGAAGGATTTTCGTTGCAACTCCCAAGTATATCAAATGCTACATGTTGGCTTATTAGGTTAGCCACTATAAGCATTAAAGTTTTATGTATACTTTATTAATTTTTAATAAATTAATAATCATGAATTATATACCTTAATTTCAATTCAATTTATAGTTTATAGTTAAACATAATTTTCTGTGTAAGTATAATAACAATGTGTAAAACAGCTCATCAACAATATTTTTAACGAATGTTGTAGAATTGTTTCTGGATAAAAATTATTAATTTGATAATTAATATATTATATTTTGCTTAACAGATGGCGGACACTGCTCCAGCCGCCCGTGGTGGTTTTCGTGGAGGTTTTGGCTCTCGTGGAGGCGACCGTGGAGGTCTGAGAGGCCGTGGTCGTGGTAGAGGCAGAGGACGTGGCCGTGGACGTGGGAAAGAAGACAGCAAAGAATGGGTTCCTGTTACTAAGTTGGGTCGCTTGGTTAGAGATGGCAAGATCCAATCTCTAGAGCATATTTACCTGTTCTCTTTACCCATCAAGGAGTTTGAAATCATTGATAAATTCCTTGGGCCAGATTTAAAAGACGAGGTCTTGAAGATTATGCCGGTACAGAAACAGACGAGAGCAGGTCAACGCACGCGTTTTAAGGTAAACCAGAAATCTCTTCAGACATTATTTAATTAAAAAATTGACTAGGAAAAAAAAACATAAAGGTTCAAGATGCTCTTTGCTTCTTGTTTCTCTCGATTACTTTTATCTCTTGCCTCTTTTTCTTTGTTTTTTGTCACTCGAGAGAAAAGTTAACGAACTTTGAGAAAGACGAGAAATAAAATTGTCGATAAAATGGTCACAAAAAGATACAAAGCAAGAATCAGTAAGCAAAAAATACATTGTAGATTAGACTTTAATCTAATAAAAATCAAGTGATGCTAAAGAAGACATTATAACAAAAGTAATAAAAGTGAGACATCTTTTGCAGGCTTTTGTCGCCATTGGGGACAGCAATGGACATATTGGACTGGGAGTAAAATGCTCCAAGGAGGTAGCCACTGCAATTCGAGGTGCTATCGTTTTGGCAAAACTCTCTGTTGTACCAGTTCGACGTGGTTACTGGGGCAACAAGATCGGTAAGCCGCATACGGTGCCGTGCAAGGTGACAGGGAAATGCGGTTCCGTACAAGTGCGCCTGATACCAGCGCCCAGGGGTACTGGTATCGTATCTGCTCCAGTTCCCAAGAAGCTGCTTCAGATGGCTGGTATCGAAGACTGCTACACCTCGGCCAGGGGTTCCACCTGTACACTCGGCAACTTCGCTAAAGCTACATACGCCGCAATCGCCAAAACCTATGCTTATTTGACGCCCGACTTGTGGAAGGAACAAGCTCTTGCAAAGGCGCCGTATCAGGAATTTGCCGAGTATTTGTCTAAGACTCACAAAGGAGGCGCGAGGGCAGCTGAAGTTGTCTAAATAAACGTCCAGCCATCAGAAATTTTAAAAACAAATTTTGTTTTCTTTTTGTTCCTCGATTCCTTGGAAATTGATTCATTACGTATTAACATCCCTGCTGTCGACATCAACTAAAAATAATATATGTTATAATTTAGTATTAAATAATGTGACTGTTATATGACACCATATGTTATACATTTATATTGTTGAGTGTTTTAACATAACATTAACTAAATGTTATGTTATTTTTAGTTGGTGTCAACTATTTTAAAACGCCATTTATCAATTTATTTTAGATACATTTCAGTTTTATTTCTATTATCTGTAGAGGTATTGAAATATTTTTTTAATGTTACTGTTGATTGCATCTTTACGCATTTAACTTAAACTAAATTAATTCAATCGCCAGAATTGCTTATGAAAAGATTACTATATGACTTATTGTTGATCTAAACTTTCTATTCATAGGCAAAATAACGAAAAGTTAATAATATTATTTGAGTTAAATTAATTTAACCCAATTGGACTTTTAAAGACTTGGGCAAATTTTAAATTTTAAATTATTTTGCCTTAAATATTCGATTTTTTTTTATTACATAAAATTATTTCTAAAATTAATTTTATATATTCTTAAAAAAAAAAAATAATGTATTATAATTCTTGTATTGAATGTAACAATAACGAGTTTTTCTAAAATTTAAGATAAATATATTTTAAGATTATTAAGAAAATATTCTTTGTTAAAAATAACTATTTAAATATATATTTAAAAAGGAAGAAAGTAAATTGAGTAATTATTTTTCTTAGCAATAGAATATCTTTCTGTGTAGCCTAAATTATGAAAACTCAATTTGATTAAACATAACTTAAATTTCATCTTAATTTTTTTAAATTAAATAATATTAATAATATATATGTATAATGATAATTATGTATATTTAATCACAATTCTTAAAGTTTGTCACTTTATTGTCGCAATTGTAAAGCGATTACGTCATGCAATAGAAAGATTCAACAGTTGAAAACGGTGTTTGATCTGCCCGATGACGTCATCATGCGCCCATATATATATCTATAGTAATGGCAGTCAACGCACACATATGCATACATATAATGTATGTGTGGGATAATCAAATAATGTAGCTCGACGTTCGTGCGATTTTTCCGCGGTGTTCTTATCGGAGGTGTTCTCGCTCATGAAGATCCGGACGGTGGAAAGAGGAGCGGCGTTTCCGGTACCATGTCCCCAGCGCCGTACAATCCCGTTGTAGTCCGGATTCCCCGTGTTCGCGTCACCGTTCCTGACGGCCCGAATCCACGTAAACAGTGCACTATTGTACTCCGCGCGTGACTGACGGAAGGACTCCGATTTCGCACGGCGCTTATCGCGCTCGCTTATCGTCATCGACCGCTGCTTCCGACAGCCACACGCCAGGATGTTCAAGAAATTCAAGGATAAGCTCGCGGAGGAGATGAAGCAATCGCCTGCGAGGCTGCAGGCGAGTGTGCAACAACTGGCGCAGGTTAAACTCTTCCTTCTTGTTCGAACATGATTGAACGTGATTCTACGAAAATAACGATCTGCAATTGACTTCTTCTGTTGTTGTTTCTTGCAGGCAGTGGTATCGCCGGCCTTGTCCAACAGCTCTATTCAGGAAGTGTCAGCGTCGAATGACAATTTCAGTCTGACGGAGGATGGAGACGGTAAGCATACCTTGATCGCCTTGGCGAGTTTCATCATTGGATGTACAAAATTTGAAGATTCTCGACATATGGGCTAATATCGCCAGAATGGGTCAATGGGATGCTAATGACATTTCACTCTGGAGACATGAAGGATCTTGAAGAGACTTGTACTTGAGCATTCTGTTTCGAGGGTCAATCATGTAACTTTTTCCTTAGGGCGTAAACGTGAAAAGTGAAAATTTTTTGTATGTATGTGTATATATACATATTTTCTAGAAAAAGTTATATGATCAATACACTGATGATACATTCTGTATGATACTTTAGGCCTGTTCTTTTTGAACAGGTTGAACTTATGGCATATCTTTTTTCCTTTTCTCTTCACATTGGAGAAAAAGAAAAAAAAATGAAGTTCAGCTAAAAAGGACAGGCTTTTTTTTTTATAAATAATACCATACATGCAGTATTACTCTGTATATATTATATATGTTCTGTATAGAACAGTTTGGTGACAGTATTGAATTCTTTATTTTGCAGAAACGCCAAAGAACACTCCAGTGAAGCACAGTTTTCAAAATGTTGACCTGATGTCGCCGTCTCCGAATCGTATGGAGATCTCAAGAAGGTCTTCAGTGAGTAGTATCACCAGTGACGCGTCCTCGTTGTTTCCAATGTACGAGAGTCCTCCGAATCTTTATCATTTACAGGTTTGTCACTTATAAATGCCTATTGGCAGATAACTTCCTAACTCTCTGACAACTCTAACAGTTTTGCTTTTGCAGTCGGACATGGATCAGTCGGCTAGCGAAATGGACGATAATATCAGTCCTCATCTTGATAAAGTTACGAAGGATCAGTTATATTCCGCTTACAAAAAGGTGCAAACCAAATATCACAAGTATCGCGGTAGATATACGGATCTGGCTACGCACTATCGCGAATTGGACAGAGTGAAATCCAGGCTGGAATCTGTATTGGTTGAAACACAAGACAAGGTTCTAAGAAGAATAACCGACCTAAAGGAGCAATGTCAATTAGAGCAACAAGCGAAAGCACACTTAGAGGATGTACTGAGGAATGATATAGAAGAGAAAGATCACATCATAAATACATTGAATACAAAGATAAAATTGTTACAATCAAGCGGACCAATTTTAGACAATTCAGTGTTGGAAGAGGCTCAACCAAAGGAGAGTTCTAAAGGAAACCTAATCGATTTGGCGAATGAATCATCTAATGATGAGAATAACGCGTTGTCGGTAGAAAATACTCAGTTAAAGGATAAGCTAAAAAAGCTGGAAAGTCTCGTTTTGAAGTACAAGGAATCCTTAAAGCGTAATAAGGAGAAATTTTTGGATGTGATGAAGGAGAAGAATACTTTGGAGAACGATCACGAGGCGCTAAAGAATTCCACTGCCGAGAGAATCAGCGTCACGGAGAATGAACTGAGTGCGGCGCGTATCCAGATTGAAAAACTGACTGAGCAAATAGATACTTTACACAAACGCGAGGAAGAATCGGCGATTTCGTTAGCTGAGAATAAACTTTCCGTGCACAGAGAACTCGAGGAAAAAGAGGAACAAATCAAGCAGTTGCGAATCGACCTGAAACATGTGACGGAAGATAAAGAAAATTTAAACGAGACAGTAGCGAGATATAAGGCCGACTTGAGTGAACTGAAATCCTTGCATATTGATTCGGATAAAAATGCGATAGCATCGAAAGAGAACATTGAAGCAATAAAATCTATGCAACAAGTGGGAATAAAACATCACGAAGAAGTCGATCATAGTGAAAAGATTAAAATAGAAGATGAGAATAAACTAGACGAAGTAACGGTTCGTTTAAAGGAAAAAGAAATTGAGTTACAGGAACTACAGGATAAATTGGACGAAATGGAGAAACAAACTATAGAATATAAATGTGACAGGGAATCTATACAAAGTGAACTGCTTGCTTGGAAAACCACATATTCGGACCTGAGGGAGGAGTATCAAGCACACAGGATTATCGCGGAAGAAAGACAGAAAGATGCTGACTCAACGATTGAGAAACTGCAAGCGACAGTACAAAGCGTTGACAAAGAATTGGAGAACATGAGAAACGCGTTAATTGATAGGGATCAGGTGTGCGAAAATTATAATAAAAAGATGCAACAATACACGGACATGCTCGAAGAAGCTAAGAATAAATTGACCGAACAGAAAGCAGAAATCATATCGCTGAATGATAAATTGGAAAAGTGTTCAGAGCTACAAGAAGAATTGGAGAATAAAAAAACCGAATTAAAGGCGATACAGAATGAATTCGAGCTTTGCAAATCTACAATCGATGACTTTAAAAATAAGGTTCAGGCAGACAGTTCAGTTATAAATTTACTGAAAAAAGAGAGAAGTGATTTTATAAATCGTCTTATTTATTATAACGATTGTATACATTGTTTAAAGCAGGATTATATGGTTATAAAAAATGTCGTGGCAGAGGAGTTCTTAAATCAAAAGGCCAAAATACTAGACATGAGCGCAAGTCTTGCTACATGTTTTACAAAATTCGAAGAAGAGAATATAACACTGAGGTCCGAAATAGATGAATTGCGTTCGAAGATAAAGGATCAAGAACAGCTTATAGTCAAAGAGACAGACTTACAATCAGAATTTGTGCGAGTTGCGAATCACAAATCCGCACTAGAAGCGGAATTGAGGAAAAGTAACGAACGACTGAAAGAGATGATGTTGAAGAGTAACCAATACGACGAACTTAATACGACGAATAACAAATTAATAGCCGAGATCGATAATCTCAATTTTAAAATTCATGATCTGGAAACGACATCACACAAATTAACGCAATCGCAACAGGAAGTTAAGGTTCTACGAGAACGGCTGAGAACATTAGAGAACCTCGAATCTGTAAATCATGCGTTGTCTGTCGAGATTGACGATTTAAGGGAAAAACATGCGCAGGCCAGTCATGCCTTTAAAAAGGTAGATGAATTGAACGCGAAGTTACGTGAGGCGACCGAAGTCATTAATTCGTTCAAATCGGAAAACAGCAATCAAGATACGTTGCGAAAAGAGCTGTATGCCTCGAGATTAGAAATCGCTCATTTGAAAGAGGATCTAGCTGAAAAGGAGGGTGAGATAAAGACTCGCGATGAGAAACTAGCAAGCGAAGAGGAACATGTCGCCCATTTAAAATCCACATGCGACAGTCATATACAGACAATCGAGGAACATGTGAGAAAGTACCTAAACTTGGAGGCTGAATATCAAGCGACGAGGGAGAATCACGCGAAAGAAACTACCGAATTAATGGAGAATAACAAGGCATTGCAGGAAACGATAAACGTGAAACTCGTACAATTGAAGAAGATGAAAACTATTAAAGAACGACAAAATAAAACGATTGAGGAGGTAAAAGCTGAGCTTGACCAATCAAAGACTCGGCAGGCAGAATTGTCCAAAATGTTGGAGATTTTCAAGAAACAGACAGAGTCGCTGAAATTAGAAAATTCTCAACTTGTGGCGATCACCTTGGAGAACAAAGATCTGAAAGACCAGCAAAACGATCTCCTAAACCGCAATCAGACCCTTTGCGAAAATGACGAGGTTCTGAAGCAGAAAATCTCAGATTATGAGAAGGAGATTGAAGAATTACGGAGAACAGTGAAGAATTACGTGGAATCGTATAAGTCTCAACTCAACAGTCAAAGTGAGAAGGCAGAACGTTTAAGTAACGAATTAAATAACGTTAGCGCGCAATTAGAACGTAAAGATGCGGAATTGAATTCATTAAATGAGAGATTAATGATGAGCGAAAAAGAATCACAAGAAATCAAAGGAAAACTTGACGAGAGGGATGTCGAGTTGAAGGATAAAATTTTCGAATTAGGTACAGTTATGACAAACGGTAACGTCATGAAGGAAGAGAATTCGCGGCTTTGCGCAGAACTAAGGACGCTAAAGGATGAAGTTAAAAGAATTAAAGACGTGGAAGAAAAGAATAAAAAACTGAAATCAGAACTTAATGATTTAATCCAAAAGAATTCTGGCGCAGAGGCAATACGTTCGGAGAACAACATGTTGATTGCCGAGCAAAAAACTCTGAAGGACAGAATTGCCGAGTTGGAAAGAGTAAAATCTAGCAGCATGCAGTTGCAAACTCATGTAAATAATTTACAATCTAAGATATCTAGTTTAGAGGCCCTACGTATGGAAAATAGTAGACTGCAGTCGGAGATTGAAGCTTTGCAGTCCGCGAAGAGTTCGTCGCCGGAAATGGGCGCCTTGAAAGATACATTGACGGCGAAAGACGCGGAGATAAAATTATTGGAAGATAAAATATCCAACATGTCACAAGAGATTGGGAATTTAAAACGATTTTCGCTCGAAATCGATGAAAGGAGGAAGGGTACAGACACACTGAGAAATTCGCTTGCGTCAGCAGAAGAAAAGATCACCAGTTTGCAGTCGGAAATTAATTCTCTCATTCGGATGAACGATGCGTTAAAGAAAGAATTGGAAACTATCCGAAAGGATAAAGACGCGAAGGGCCAACTCATCAGCGACACTTTGCGCGAGGAGAATAAGAGATTAGAGGCCCAGCTTGATGAAGCGTTGATTACATTCCAAGCGAAAGAGACGCAGATGCAACTTGCAAATAATGAACTAAGATCGCAAACTAGTCAATTGAGGGAACAGTTAAAGACCAGCGAAGAGGAACAAGGCATGAGGCTGAAGCAACTGGTGAAAGAATTTCAAGCTCAGTTGCATGACAAAGAAGAAGAACTTCAAGCCGCGTTGGAGAAACGTTTCGGTAAGATGCTATTTTATTTTTAAAAAATTTATATATATATATTTATATATATTTATATGTAATGAAACAAAAAAATTTGAAAAATATATAACCGAAATATATTCCAATATATAACCGATATTTAATCTTTACATAGATCGCCAACACAATTACGAATCGAATCTTGTACAACAATACAAGGAACAATTAAAAGATTGTCAAATAGAGTTGACAGAGAAGTCTGAGCAACTTGAGAGCCTTGTTCTAGAGAAAAAAGATGTGATAGCAGAGAAGGGAAAGGATATTGATCGCTTGGTAGAAACCATCGCGCAGATTAAAAAGGAACACACTGATGAAATAAAAGAATTAGAGAAAAAGTGGAAGGCTATAGTGCAGCAGAAAATCGACAATCTGCAAGTTAAACACGAGGACGAATTGAACGAACTAACAAAAGAGTGGCAGAACGAAAGAAAGGTAAGTTTGCATAATTTAAAAGTATAATTCAATTTAACCCTATATATGTATATTTTACATTTATTTATTTAGATATAAATTTTTAAATGTATGATTATTTTATTTATTCGTGCATGTTTCATTTTTTTTTTAAATTTAATTTTTTAATTTGCCTTCACGTATTTCGCATTATTTTCAGCCTGATGCACAAACTGAAGCAGCTTCCGAGGTAAAGCTTCATTTCTTTTTATTTAATGCCTACACTGACTATGCTTTTTTTCTATACATGCTTATTTTACATAGCACAGTTGTTTAAAAATTGAGAGTTCTGAGTAAAGTGAAATTTTATACAGGAATTGGAAAGTACTTCTCGCGTGGCGATGGCCGCGATACACACGAGTACCGGCTCGATTCATACCTTGCAACAGACCCTGACGTCTCAGAGGCGAGAACTTGCGGAACTCAGGAAACTGGTCAGTTTGCGACACGACACATTGGAAGATTCGACGGAAATTGAGTACCTCAGAAATATTCTGTTCGAATACATGATGGGAAGAGAGACGATGGTGCTCGCCAGAGTAATCGCCGCCGTCGTCAAGTTCGACCAAGAACAGACCACGAAGATACTTAAGAAGGAGGAGGATAAGCTAACTCTGGTAAGTGGCAGCACGAACTGATCTCTCTATCTAGCACAATATATATCTAGCACATATACATCTACGTTACGGATACACACAACATATTCACATTATGGATCTCTTTTCAGTTTGGCTCGCTTGGTCTCTCGTAGTCCGAGATGTACAATTTTTCTGTATAGAAGAATTCTATAGGCAATTGACACGTTTCTCTGCCCGAGTATCATATGTTTCTACAGGCCGCTCTCACGAGAGCTTTACCTTCGTTATATATATACTTATAAAAGAAGGAAATAAGAATTTGTACAAATTAGCAACAATATATGTAATATTTGCAGATTTTTATAAATATTAATTTAACAAAATGTTATCGTATGTGATAAGGCTTATATAATATAGAAATATAGATAATGTATAAAATGTGTCCTCTTACCTGTAACTTCTGTAAAAGATAATCATGTGCTGAAATACGCATTGGAAGTATGTACTATCTATGATGAATGCTTTTTACGTTAAGGAAATGGCAATGTTTTGTAAGCACAATAGATAATCTAAGGACTAATATGCATATACATATATATACACATATATATATATGTATATATGTATTGTAATTAATAATATATATTCCCCAAATGAATACTGTTTTTCAAATAGTTTATTACGAATATCGCATCTTATCCAATATCGTTATAAATATATATTTACATTAATCTTGTTTATACATAAATTTCCGATCGCACTAAGTATTTCACGTTCCATTCATTTTAGCGCATACGAAATAGTTAAACCATGCAGTTAATTATGGAAATAAAAAGATATATTTCGAATAACTATAAGACATATTGGATATCATTAGAATTTTGATCATTCAAGGATCTTGGATGGTCAATGTAAAAAAAGATGCTTAAATTTTTAAGTAGATATATGTAAAAGAAATCAATTTATTTCATACCTTCCAAGTTTCGTAAATTCGAATCGAAAAAATCCTTCCTGTAAGAGATTGGTATATGCTTCATTCTAAGAAAATATTCTTCATTTCCATGAATGGTATATGTACTTTTCCCGTCTGTCCCAAGGAGAGTCCTCAAAGCTCTATTTCTACTTAACATTTTTTCATAAAATTCCTGTCCTCCCTTGATATATTCGGTTCCTAAACGGCACAAAGCTTCATCGTTCTCTTTGTCGAGCTGATAACTCCGGTAGTCCTTTACACCAAACCAAAATATTGCACCAAATAAAATGAAAGTCGTGTAAAACGTACGTATTATTATTACAGTTTTTTTATTGTATAGTCTATATCTGATCGGTATAACGTTGTAAAGTGTCCACAGGGTCCCTATAATTAAAGCCAGCGAGAGTGAATTAAAGCACGGCTCCTCTGCCTGAATTCGCAGGATTTCGCGCGCTATCGCAAATTTTTGTGCATCCTCAGAGAACGTTACTGCTTTCAGAAAAGCCTTTGCATCTTCCCGCTGCCAGTCTACTGGCTCCTGCTTGATCTGCAGGTTCTTGTGAAGCTGCTCTACAGTACTGGTGAAATTAATGGGAATTCCCAGTATTGCACCGTATTTAGCATTTAAAGTACCAGCGTGAAGCAAATCAAAACCAAATACACTGACGGGCTTTATAGCATTCTTAACGTCATCGGACAGTTTCAAGTCGCTCATTACCTTCTGAATTATCTGCTGGACTTTAGAGCTTAATGGCACCTCTGTTCCCATTCTATACGTTTATATAAAAAAGGAACATTAAGTTTTAGACTTGGAATAAAGAATGAGAATCTCAATACCTTGCATTACTCACTGATATGAGGCCACCATGTATCTGTACTTTTTCAGGAAAACAGTGTGTGGCATAAGGACTGCATAATATCCAAATGCAGTCGCAGTCACACCCAGGATCACGTTCTTGTACTTGAATGAAAATCTATTCATGTTTACACTTACAATTCTGAAAATAAAGACGTATACTTTCAACATCTGTATCCGCATTTCTCTGATAGCGACGTCGATCGATTTTAATTAACTTAATTTGCAATTGATATAACTTGCAAAGTAAAACTTTAGATTATTAAAATATACTTCTGATTTAATTTTTCGATGTCATATGCAATGAAAAGATTTTATAATTTATTTACGTTGATGAAATTATTTGACAAGTTAATCGAGTTTGATCGAAGTCACTCTAATGTGTGTAAAAGAACTCCAAAAATTCTGTTTTACTTCTCTTTTCAGTTTACTTTCTTTGATTGTAAACCATAACCTAACATAATTACCCGGTTATAATATAACCTGACCTGAATTAGACAACATTACTCGCATGTGTTAGTAAACATGGCGAAGGTAGAAGAGAAGTCGATCAATTTCTTCGAGCAGTTAGAACGTGTATTTCCAATAATTAAGGGAAAGGTATGTATAATATATGTTGTATGAAATCACAAATTTCTTTTTTCGACAATGGAATATCTTACAATATCAACATTAATATTACTGTATGAAATTATAACCTCAATATAAGTATGGTGTTCATGTCAGGACTGTAAATAAGATTTGAATTTTTAAATATTTGACTAATAGATGTACAAATATTTAATATTATTTTAATAAATATTAATAAATTGTATTTTTTTATAATCAATTCTATTTTCGTAGTTCTGCAAATTCATCGATTTTTATGTTAAATTGACTTTTTAGGCGTAAGATTTTGATTATCTGAATAATTAAACACTTTATTGTTAGACTTGAGATGACAATTATCTCGGATAATTTGGATATCATATTAAAAAATTTAGCTTTGTTTAAAGTTCAGACTGATATCTGTTATTTTTTAAATTATGTATTATTTTTAAATTAAAAGGCTTATAATAACTTAAAAAAAAAACAATATATATGACATGATTCTCATTATCACAGAGATACATAACTCAATCCTTTAACAAACTTCTTTTTAATTTTTACTGTAAAAGATGCTCGATAAGCTGTCTTTTTTTTAGGTTCAAGAGGAATGCACAGAGGAGGAATTAGCAAATTTAGTAGAAATTATTCAATTTGTCAAGACAACAGAATATATCATAGAGGTTGTGATTCATAACATAGAACAATACATCCGTTGTCACGTAGCGCCGACATTCTGGGAGAAGTTTGAGTATACGGAGGATAGCCAACAGGGTTTTGAATTGTTCAAGTCTGCTGTTGATGGTCTATACGCCAGTCTCACAGAGTTTCTGCCGATTTTAAAAAAGCTAGAATTCTTAAGACAGAACAAAGGCGAAACGTCAAACATTGAGGACAGTATAGATATAGAGGCACAATTCAAGCTCATTGTGAGAGCGACGTTATTGAGCCAACTACCTCTGTACCATGAATGTATCATAGAACATTTTTACAAAATCGCGTTTAATGTATTTTGTAATTCAGATAACTCGTCACAAGGTAAATTATAAATATTCATCTTTATTATTTGTGTTATATCTGTGATTTGCTTGAGAAACATGGGAAATATGATAGAAATATACACTTTAAAACAGATATATCAATCAGTGAGATCCAGTGTACAGGATGTGGCCAGGAAATGGAGAATTGTCGATGCCAGATGATAGTTTATATGTTTCACGAAACAAACAGAAAATTAATCGAGTTGGAATTATTGGAGAGGCTTGTGGGAAATGTACTCACGTCGCTAATCCATATTCGTATTAAAAATCATGTAATTCAAACGTGTGATAAGACATTTGATGTGTCGCAATTGATCTCTTTAGAAAATGTATGTTAGTTCTCTCTCATTATATAATCTTACACAATTGTATAATAATGATACGTTATTACATTTTATGTTTTAGTGGCTCGAAACTGTCGTGATGAATTGGTTGATAAGAGTTTATTCCGGTGGTTTTTCAAAAACGGTAGCACTTAGTGATGAAGTTCGTAACGCTATAAACAAGTTCAAACAGAAACTATCTCATTTTTTGTACGAAACGTATACTAATATAAGAATTGATCATCTATTTAATATAATAATAGGTACAATTTTAATTAATATATCTATAATCTAAAGTAATTTATTTATTTATAAAGATTTATTATTTATTTGCAATTTATACAATTACCTACTATATTTTTCTCTAGAATATCCCGAGTCGCAGCCTGCGGTGGATGATCTCCGAGTTTGTTTAGAAAGAACTGATAAACGGAAGGTTCTGGTTAAGAATTTGCAAGAAGCGATCAAAACGCGGCTCCTACATGCTGGTGTGAACACTCCAGATATAGTGACCGCTTATATTGCTGCGATCAAAGCGCTCAAGCATCTCGATCCAACTGGCGTTCTTCTAGAAGCTGTAACGGAACCTATCAAGTGAGGTCCCTTGTTTTGCCGCATCAAAGTTGCAATTCATAATGTGAATTAATTTAATATAAAATGTTAAGAATTACAGTTATTTGTCAAGTCCAATTTATCTTTTAGGTGCTATTTGAGGAGCAGAGAAGACACCGTACGTTCCGTCGTTAATAGCTTGCTTGATGATTCACCCAGTGAATTAGCCGATGAATTGGTGAAAGGCGAATGCTTGCAACTGGACGATGGTTCGGCGGATGATGAAACTGAAGATTGGGAAAAATGGATGCCGGATCCAGTCGATGCTGATCCTGGTAAACTGCGAAATTTCCTTGTATAATTGGCTTTAGCGAAAAAAGTGCTGCTCTAAATCGCATTTACCATCATATTCTATTTTTGAGGGATTGGATTTAAAATATATATTCCTCCAAATTAAGACTTGAGTTAAAATTGAATCATAAAAAGAGAGAGCAGTTTCAAAATTTATATGCTCATCGAAATAAGATATTTTTATAATGAACTTTTCTCTCAATAAAAATTTATTTTTCTAGCTAAATCGACACAGCGTAAAGTGTCCGATATTATCTCTACGTTGGTGAATGTTTACGGCAGCCAGGACTTATTCGTTAACGAGTATCGCACGTTGCTGGCGGATAGACTGCTCTCACAACTCAATTATCATACCGAACGCGAGATACGTCACTTAGAGTTGTTAAAGAGACGATTCGGGGAGAATCAATTGCATTATTGCGAAGTTATGCTGAAGGATGTTTATGATTCGAAAAGGATAGATGGTAACATCCACTCCGATACCAGTTACAATTTGCAGAGGGAACTCTTTCCCACCTCCGCGCTCATACTATCAGCGCAGTTCTGGCCGCCATTCAAGGAAGACTGGAAATTGAAACTACCAAGCATCGTGCAAAATCAACTGAATAAATATGTGAAGGCGTTCGAGGCCTTGAAGGGAAACAGGACGCTCTGTTGGAAGCCTCACTTAGGAAACGTGAGCCTGGAAATCGAATTGAAGGACAGAAAGCTAGATATAAACGTCACACCGGTGCACGCAACGATTATCTTGCACTTCCAAGATAAAAGTAAGAACACGTTGATTATTTGTCGAATCGAAACGCAAATATATGGTGAAATAGTTGTTCTTAAGTTAAGTTTATTTTGCAGATGAGTGGACTTTGCAAGATCTGGCGGAGGTGATGCATGCACCGGCGACTGTTCTTCGACGTAAAATGGCATTTTGGGTGTCTCAAGGTCTTTTGAAGGAAACTTCTAGTGACGTGTTCGTTTTGCAAGAGGAAAGTACGTCGAAGAACCGTTTATCGACGGATATCGTCGAGGAGGAGGAGACTGAGAGTGCAATGGCTTCAGCCAGTGATCAGAGAGAGGAGGAGTTGCAAGTGTTCTGGTCGTACATCGTTGGAATGTTGACGAATCTAGAGTCATTGCCAATAGAAAGGATTCATCAGATGTTGAAAATGTTCGCGTCGCAAGGACCGGGTGCTGTCGAATGCGGCTTGCCAGAATTGAGGCAGTTTTTGGACAGAAAAGTCAGGGAACACCAACTGTTACTCTCCGGTAGTTTCTATCGATTACCAAAGTCATAAAGTAGTAAAAGAATTTTTCTATTCCATACTGCTTGTACTAATTGTAACAATAAGAAAATAATTTATCTTATGTTAAGTGATATTTTTGTATTGTACATAGAAGGATCTCTTTTAATAGAGAAATAAAGCTAATGTAAATATTTCGATATATTTTGTATGAGATTATGAAATGCCCATTTATTTTTTGATAACTTATGCATATATATCAATCAAACGGAAATCTTATTTATATTTGTCATTTCTTTCAAGTGTCAAGGAAGTGTCGAGTATTGAAAAAATATTTTTATTACCGTTCATCATAGTATTTATACATGTTTGTATAAACTATTTTATTTGCACTTTCAATGTAAATTGTGAATTTTCTTCGATAAGTAGCGTACAGTATACTATGATTTGTAATCAGATCTTTCTGAGATTTCAGAAAACAGAATTGCTTTTCATTGTCACTTACACATTAATATTGCCACATATCCTGCACATATATCAACATTAAAATAAAATATGAAACTAAAAAATTATCATATACAATAAATTTCGGCAAAAAAACTATATAACTATAGAATAATAAATGTAAATTCGCATGCCGTAAGATCTAACAAGATTGCTTGCACATATATATAATTTCTTATGTAACTTATCTGAATACATTTATAAATACGATAACAGGGTGTAAACAAATCACGCCTGTGTTTACTTCTGCGATAATAATAATAATAATCTCGAAAAATTATAAAAAAATAATAATGAAGATCGGATATGCGCCATATAGCTTATATAACTGATAACTGCAGTACGAGCTGCAATATTATACAAAAACTATATATAATAAATTATAATAGAACGCAAATATTAAAAATGGATTTTCTTTCCAAAATCATAACAGATAATGTATCCCCGCATATTTGACGCAGAAGTAAATCACAGTGGTATTTATTCATACCGTCCGGATGTTCACAACTGAGTCAGTGCATATGTATAATACATTATGTGTATACATGTGTAATAATTTACGTTCTCAGGCGCATATATATATTAAACAGAATATACATAAAGAGTATACATATACTGTTCTCTATATAACCACGCTCGCGATATTTTATGTAATTCGTATATTATAATCGCACTTAATAAAGGACAATGATATTCAAAATATTTCGTTAAATCAATTATTTACGTACAATAATAAAATATATATCGAATATTTGTTTTTTTTTTACGTTGAGAACTTAAGTAGATTTCAGATCACTCTTAAACATGTGCGTGTATATCTTTCAACGCTTATATATACATGAAGGACCGAGCTATCGGTACACCTAGGAGGGACTCCTTGGACAAAAATTCAAAAATATCTGTCGAAAGAACGAGTATAACATTTGACACATGAATGACTATACAGAAGTTATATAACGCGTGCAACTTGATATTCTTAATCATTACATGTACAATATGGCAGACCTAAAAAGTGATGCAACTCTCTAATATAATGATAAAGTCGATATTAAGTAAGTCACTCTCTCACGCAAACACTTTTTGCTTGTATGTAGACAGAGATTACATTTCTTTTGTTTATATTCATATACATGTTTAATAATATCTTGCAAATAATTCCGCGATGTAGAAAGTCATAACAGATCTCGCGATACTTCTGTTATTCTTTTTTTTTTTACCTGATGATATCGACATTTTATCGATATTTATATAAATACATATACGTATCTGTTCGATAATCCTGCGATTTCAATTGTAAGTTTTTCGTAAAGTTAAAATGTGCAATTCATGAATCTTGGCAATGCATTTTGGATGACCTGCCACTTTTCTTTCATCATCAACGTATTGCACATTGACGTACTAGAATATTCTCTGCGAACAGCACTTCTCTTAATACTTTCAGCTGAAACAATATGTACATGTAGCTCTCTCGTGCATCCGCATACAACGCATATTTTTAAAGCCTTATTCTTGGGATATTCATGATTCTAGCTGTGGATCCTAACAGTTCTTCTCGCAACTTAACGAAAAAGACTATTAGGAACACGATTCAATCGGCATTGTCCTTCTCTTTCTAGAGATATACATATCGCGTGAAAGTTAAATTTTGATTGCACAGTTCTAATGCTACTACGTAGAGTCTATCGATAACAAAGCTTTATCTAGAACAGTAACGCGGCTATACCGCACTACATTAACATTACATAAGGCACATTTATGCGAGAGAGTTGTACAGAATTTCGACAATTTCTCCATGAGAGACGTGTCGCACGAGAAAAAAAAAGGAAGACACATTGGCATCAATTGTAATTTTCTCCGACGAGGTCTTTGAAGAACTTTGCAAGTTCTCGCATATATTCTCATTTGTGTTTTTTTTTTCGCGCGACACTTCCTTCAGCAGTTAGCTCTTAAAAATGCGCGTAAATATATCATTGCGTTTAAGTTATATTAACGTTGTCACATTCTTGCGCTGCCACCTCCAGAGACGGGGAGGTGCCAGCGTAGTCATAAGTACTGGGAAAAACGCGAACAACATTTCATCGCTGCCACGAGAAGAGAGAGAAAATAAAATACTTCGGAGATACATCGTGCGCGTGCTACAACAAAATTCCCCTCCCCACGAAGGAGTAAAAATAACCGATAAACTAACGTTCGTACTAAAAACTACTGCTATTACCGCTAACGTTGCACTGAATTCAGATTTCGCATACCTGACTCGCGTCCAAAACAAGTACGGAATAAAGTTCTGCGTTTTCTTTTTGCAAAAAAGGCGTGCGGGTATTCTACATAAAATATATAATATATATTTATCCATAAATATATAATATATAAAATGTATACTAATATATAGGGTCCCAAATCTCTGTATATTATGCTAATGCACCTCGCAACGCTATCGTTTTGCGAAGTGAGATGAATTATATTTGTGCCATCGATGGGGTTACGACGGCACGAAGTGGCTCGGATTCCAATCGGCGACGACTCCATCGGTCGCCGAGACGCGTGGGAGAAACTAACGTTTCCGAACATTAAGAGGATACAGGATGATGGATAAGCTTGACGAACGGGGCTGGTGACGCGGACGGACGGCGAAGGTGGTCGGCTGGTTGGTGAACCGATCGAACGCGGGATGCTGTTCCAGAGTCCAGGTGTTAGCACGGGGCGAGTGGATATCCATTGTTAGCACTCCAAGCCTACAGGCCACGGGCAACCGGGGTTAACAAGAAAGAAAAGAAAAACAGTTTGTTAGTAATCTGATTATGACTGACCGACGTTAACATTAAGTATCTAGTAGCTCGCCAGCTGAGAGAAATATAGTTAGTGGTGAAAAGCAACGCTTCCACGTTTTCTCGTGCGCGCGCCGTACATGACACATAATCCGGCAAATAATGGATCCGTTAAATCGATATTCAAGTTAAAAAAATTTCTTCCGATATTATTTCATGCGTTAGAGTTTCAATTCTTCGTTCACGAGCGAAAGAAGACTGTCCAACGAGATCGCGCGAGCACTCGATTCGAATCGGGAAGATTCGTCCGATGATGAAGCATTGCTTTGCACCGGCTACTTGTAATATTATTAGTGTTAAGCATTCGACTTGTACGCGTTATGACAAGATAATAATCCAACGGATTCACGCGGAAAAAACGAACGTATCTAGTATCAAGCCAACACTAACTTCGTTATCTCACGAATGTCCATGACAATTAGACCCGTTCGTTTCTGCTCAAGTGATATGGCTCGTGATACCCTCCCTGCGCGCGCAAAAAAAAAAAAAACGTACAAATCGATGGATTACACATCGCTGAAATAACACGCGTCAGGCTGGATGCACTAGTGAATGAGGGCACAATGCTCTGTCGGTTTCTAATTACACACTCCTCAGCGATCGCATTTATTGAAATCAGTCGTCCGACGAGCCTGTTGTTTCACTTTTTTATCGTTAATTTTATGCGATATACTTTCAATGTTAATGACAATGAAAAATTGCGAATTAATAAAACAAACACACAAAATTTCGTTGCAGTCGCAAAAAAAATTCAATTAATTAACCGACCGCTCACTGGTGCATCTATCCTGCAGCGTTCATAAAAGAACGTAGCTGCCTGTATATGTGTCAGAATATCAGCCAAACAAAAAAAGAAGAAACGATCAAGTGAAAAGAATCGATGATCGATCACTATCTGTTAATCGCTACCATTACACACGTACGTGGATTGCGTTATTTCCGAACATTATAGCGATTTTTCAGACAGGCAGCCTGGGTGTGCACCTGTCACCACATTAGCACCGGTAAATGAGAAAGATTACATAACGAAATTCCGATTACATAGTTACGATGGTATTATTTTATAGATCACTATTGATCTTTAGTGATTAATGTCCCATCAGCAAGCAGGTGTCAAAGGCTCATGAGTGTTGCATGTGCCATACAGGACAGATATTTGTAATACAATTCCAGGCATTCCTTTTTTTTTTAAGAGAAGCATATTATTATTAATAGACGCTATTAAACAGATCTGTTTATACAGTAACTATAATACGTGAGTTGTGTGGATCGAATGATAACTGGAGATTCGACGAGAAACTCGCATGTCAATAGAAGAACGTGATGATAGAGCTGTTTTTCGATTATAAAATGTTTAAAATGATAGACGAATCGTAAATTGCAATTATATAATGCATGTGTCTCAATAAATAATAATTTGATTGATCTTGAGATCTATTGATAATTCGTACGTATTAACGATAATGACTATCATTTAATTGATAATAATAATAGAGGATAATATCACAATAAATAGAAAAATAATACTTTGATTATTTCCGAAGCCATATTTTCATCAAAATTTAAACTTGCGATATCTAATTAAAAAATATATTTTATAGGAATGAAGCAACAATATGCTTGACGATACTATATGCAATAAAATATTGTATTTCAAATACAAAATTAAATAAAATCAAAATAGATAAGTTTATTTGAAAAATCCATCTATAGTCCACAATTTATATTAAATTATTAAACACAGTTTCATCGTAGAACCATCCAATATGGATTAATCCAACATTTGTGGAACATTCTTCATGTAAATATGAAAATATTGGTGTGTATGCATGTATTGTGTAAATTAAATGCATGAATAACTTCTTTGAATAAAATAATATTGATTAATTTTAAATAAAAATAAATATAATCACTGAACTTATTTCCATGTTCACGTAAAATTTTTTTTCTTTAAAATTTAAAACCGCGTTTCTATTCTAATTCGTAAAAGGAATATAAAACGTGTCAGATTTGAATAAAAAAATTCGCACTGACATATCAAATTCATATACGCTGCTGTATATGCACTATGTGTATGTATTTATGCATGCATGATACGTGCGCATATACGAATTGATACGAAAACATGTTATAAGAAAGGAATATCTGCATAAAAATTGTAACATAAGCAATTTTTATTCACGATAAATGTTTCACGAAGAATAATTATCGCGCATCTGTACGTCATTTGTATGTGTGCATGTGTGTTTGTGTGTTTTGTGTGTGTGTGTGTGTGTGTATGTGTGTGTAGAGCATTGTTGTTAGTTTTAATTTATAAATAAAGATGGTGCAGTTGTGCATTTTATATAATGAATGAAATTGCGTCTATGATAAGGAATGTCAATTATGTATAAAAAAATATTTGTTAGTGAGATAAAATATGTAAAAAGGACGGGAGAAATGCCATCTCCGGCAGCATTGTCCACACTTTCGCGGTTTACTTTACTTCTTTTTCTCTTTTTAAAGTCGAACAGTATCGCGAAAAGAATATGAAAATCAGTATGGAAGACAAAATCGTTTTTAGCGACTCATTAACACGATAAGAACGAGGCAAAAAACAATCCAAGTAGAACATAGAAGGCATAATAATATCATAAGGGCATCATTATGACCTCATTTGTTATTTGTAAGTAAATTTTTAAGTATCAAATGACGTCGTGATGACGTTCTGTAATATTATTACGAATTAATTATGACTCCGTGTTCTATCTGGGAAAATGGGAAGGACAAAAAAATTAAATTTTTACTCGCGTGCGTCTGATTTTCCCGAGGTATTCATAGTCCGTTTCTTATTTTAAGACTATTTTAAGTAATGTCTTAAAATGCAGATCCAGTTCTGTGATTGACTTACGACATCTGAAGACTGTACTCAAGACCGTCTTAAACATATAAGAACTGACTGTGAATACTGATCTAAATCTGTTGCGACAATGACAATTTATCACGATTTAAACGACCGGATCGACGCGTTGCATAAACCTTCGCATCGTACCGCGTTACCATCCCTTGATTTCTCATTCGCACAACGGAAATATGTATTCCTTGGGAGCAGGCAATCTATTAATGTCAGACAATTTCTGGATTGACGCCCTGTGTTTACGTGGGGAAATCTTTTATAACAAAGCGAGTATAAATAAAATCGTCGAAAGCACCTTGAGAGAGATTTCACGGAATTTTCCGATATTTCGATAGTATGTATCATTTTGGAATTCTTTCCTAATCGCGCGTTATCGACCAAGAGACAATACTCGCGTCTATACAAGTATCCGCTACGAACATCCGCTCCGCAAACTCGCGTACGCCTTGATCTTATAACGAATTTATATTGGAAAAAAGGAAAGGCCGAAAAATAATAATAGAGACAATCTTCCGGATTTCCGTTATCGCGAACGTAAATTCTCGTGGATCTACGTAAAAGCGCGCGTGTTACCCTCGAGAATTCATAGCAGCGAGCTCGTATTTTACAATTTTCCTCTCGGCCGCGAATCTAATTATAGATTCGGCCTGACGCAAGGTGTTGTTCGCGCGCTCTATTTTCACCCGAGCGAATAATCCTCCGTCGCGATCAAAGCTGTACGTCAAGTAATTCAAGATACATGTAAAACCCATGGAAGAACAATCGCGTCGTAGGTATTACTTGATGGTATCAACAGCTAATCGGAGGCTGTTTGAAGTTTCCGTTCAGGAAATATTCCCCGGACTCCGTTCAAAATGTTTTCGCATTTAAATTTCGAATTTTTTTCCACATTTGTAGGATAATTTTCTATTAGTGTGCCTTTGACCCAATTTACTTATTACCTGTTGAATTAAGTATTAAATATTGTAGCTTTTTAATTCTGCTTGAAATCAATACTGATTTTTCAATTATTTTTTTAATAATATTTTTTTTAAATCTAAAATGTTTAATGAAAATAACAAAAATATTTCATCCCTATTAGTGTGTCTCTCCAAGGACTTTATTAATATGCCCCCAATTTGTGTACCCATCCGCATTTGATTCATTTTAATATATATAATTACTACGATAGATAATAGATTTAGTAAGCTAATAAATCGTTATTTTAATTATACTTACAATTTCAATGTACATTTATAACACAACGTTCTCAGTTCCAATACAGAGCACTAATAGGGACAAATTAAAAGTCTTGGACTCGCATAAATTTCTCTAAATTGTGATATGTATCCTACAAAAAATATTTACTATACTTTAACAATTAAAAAGTAGATATTTATACTTTGGTAGATATCGTATACATTAATAATTTAACTTAATAAAAAAAATTGAACCTCTTATTTATTCGTGCTAATTTTCTTTATGACTTACATAAATACAAAGACACTTTAATAGAAACAAATACAATAAAAGGAATAATTACTCATTGTCCAAATATTCCGATTTATCTTACGCGTAGGTAAGTTTTACAGATATGTGAAAAAAGGAAAAAAAAATATCACTGGCTGCGTCGCTCCCTCGAATAAAACGGCAATGCTCGCGCGTGCAAAAACTATCGTTAAGTCAGTTCGAAAGATCACAGCGCAGTGCGGAACGGAGTTCGCGTTTGATTTCGTTGTACGGCTCGTTTTAGATGCATAAAATACCAAACGCGCTTTCGACATTCCGGACGCTTAGTACTTGATTCCTGCGGCGGCCCTAAGCCGAGAAACGAGTCTTTCTCT
>NW_017305397.1:824637-827918 GCF_001594115.1 Trachymyrmex septentrionalis | reverse complement strand
TCTCTCTCTCTCTCTCTCTCTCTCTCTCTCTCTCTCTCTCTCTACCTCTCCCTTTCTTTCCCGTTACCTCGACTCATGTACTATTATGGCTAATGAAAGTTAAGTGGCTTTCCACCATCGGAATGGTCCGGGGAAGGTGCGACCTATATCTCTCTTTCTCTTTTTTTTTCTCTTTTTGATAGGTAGGGAGACATAGGTATTGCGACATTAATCAATTCTTCCGTCATGGTCACCGGAAATCTATCTGCATAGATATATGTATACGTGTGTAAACGAGAAGTGCTACTTCAACCGATGAGACACAACCGATGTCGATCGGTGGCGGCGTCAGGTACACAGGACGAGACGCGCGCGTGCACACACCACCGTTGCTGCTGCCCGCGTTCGCGGAGGTTCCAGCCCGAGTGAAAGCTTTCCGAGCAACAGCACGTTTGCGAAGGAGACACGTGTGAAAGATTCATATTTTCACCGCGGCTTCAGCACGAGCCAAAACCGAGGCGCGTGTTGTGCTGCGCGAGTCTCGTCATATACATAAACGATAAAAAGCTATATATGTATATATAAATCTCTCATCGGAATGATCTAAGCACGCTGCCGTGCTCTCTAAAACTTTTAGACTAAACTCAACTTAGAATCTCAACGTTTAAGAGTGAAGTCTCACTCATAAAGATTGAAAATTGAGCCACTTTTTCAAGAACTGGCTTAATTTTTTAAGTAAGATTCCACTACAAAGCGTTTAGAGAGCGAGCTCGAAATTATTTACATTAGGTGTACCTAAATCAAATGTACAAGGAGTTCGCTAAAACAGAAGTAAGTCAGGTTGATGCAAAAGATTCGTCAAATCGAAAATAAAACTCCAGCAAATTTGAAACGATTTGTTGCCATGGCTTCAGTTTTTTCTTTTTCATCATGAATAAGATTATTTAATTCTCTTAAAAAAAAAAGAAGAAATTCTATGATTTTTTTCTACTACAAAAACTAGGCAAAAAAATTTCTTGCATCAACCTATATATAGTTTTAGCGATCGCCGTCGTTTTCTGATTTAGAAGATAAGTAACGTAAGTGGCTTCATCACGAGACGAGAAAAATGCCTCGACCATTCCGACGTCGAGACTGCAAGGAAGATGGTGAAGACGTTGAAGGAAAAAAAAGATAAAAAATAAAAAGGACAAAAGAGAGAACTTAATTGATTGCCTAAGCAGACACTAACCTTTCCGCAATGGCGCGGGAACAGTGCTCTGTTTTTTCTCTCTTTTTCGCTTTTTCTCTCTCTCTCTCTCTTTCTTTTTCTCTCTCTTTCTATCTCTCTCTCTCTTTCTCTCTCTCTCTCTCGCTCTCTCTGTGTACTCGCATCGTCTCTGTGTGTTCACGAGAGAGCGCCGGCCCTTTGATAAGGGTGCTCGCGGATCTGACCCAGGTGCCTACGCTGCTTGGCGGCGGCCGCAGCTGCGCCTGTCGCCAACATATACACAGCATGAGTATGGTCAGCAGGACCGTCACTTCCGGCGCAAGATCACTTTTCTCTGCACGGATCCACAAGGGATCCGCCCGTCTCGGCCCGCTAAAAAAAATCTAGAATCCTGCCGCTATTATCAGTGCAAAAAAAAAACGACACACATCGGGGAGGGAGGAACCCGTATCACAAAGAATATTTTCCATCGACAGTATTTACCGTCGTTGATATTTACCGGCACTAATTTATGATATACTAGCAAGGAAGAATCCTTTCTTCTGTTTTTCTTTGTGCAACGGGTTCCGGCGACGACGTCGCTACGACGTCAACGAGACGAAAGCGGGTTGTTTCGACTCCGCTGAATACGGAAGAAACCACCCCTTCCGAAAGCGATCTGTTCGTGGCGACGTCGTAGGATTAACCCTTAAGTAAGCGCATGGGGGTCAGAGTCACTTCTTCTTCTTCTTAATCTCCTGGATGTACTTCCAACCCACCTAAAAAAGGGTTACACTACCATGAGTAAAAGGTAAATCGATGATGTTTAGCCTCCACGAGAAAGAGAAGCTCCAGAGCCACTTCAATCGCTGTATGATTTTGCTAGTGCGCCTACTTAAGGGTTAATGCTGATCGTTACCTCCAGTCTACGACCGACACACGAGCTCACGATCGTCGATGCGATCATCCCTCCACAACTATGAACACGAAGGACGCGGAAGCTACTAAATGCCTGAAACACGTGCGAAAATACTGCGAATACGGTAAAAATACTGCGAAAATACAATAACGCTTCTACACTCTAAGGATGTCCTTTCTTATTCTCAGCTTGAGCATTGCGAGCGTGGAATATGAGACACGTCGCTGTTCTAATTCGATACCGAGATTTTTCTGATTTGCTGCTCGATATTGAATAACTGAGATATTTTTGAGTAATGGGACTTGAAGGCACTAGTTTAAACTTTCCTCTCAAAGACATGACTTCAAGGATAATGAAATCAGCCTACCGATTTCACATTGTCTATTAATATCCACTCGCGTGCAAAGTACCTTGGGATCGCCATACTCAAATAACAAATTGGATTGGATGCACCAGTGCGAACTGCATATTAAAGCATACTGATTTAATCTGAGTGTAAAAGTGATATGCAAATATTTGGAATTATAAAATACATATTTTAGTTAACAGCACAATAAATTAAGGATTTCGCAATTTATACACAAGCACACATTTTTATTTTGTGTACGACCTTGTGCACTAATATGCATTGAGTGCGTCCAATCGAATTGAAAGAGTCGTATTCATAGTCGTAAATCAATCACCTGAAAATCTGATTGGAGCTTGGTCTAAGTCAATCTTTCATTTCAAAAACACTTCTCAACCCACAATTAATAAATCCTTTGAATCAAACCTAGTTCGTCTGAAATGTGGATCAATCGCGGATGATATACGACTATAAGTACAGACCTGAAAGACATCTCGATAGAGCAACGATTTGCGTAACATTCGACCGTGTTCCCCGTCCTGATCTCTCGTGAGCTCGCGTTCGATCGTACTCTTTAGGCCTGGGCAAACTTGCCTACCAGAACACTGTAAGAATACTGTAAATTGTCAGTGAAATCGTGCGTCTCTGAAACTCCATGTTAAAAACCTCCGCCTGCTCGGCAAGACGTGACTCCATCGGAAAGACACACATACTTACTTACTTATTTACTTACTTACTTATTACCTATTAAACGAATCTACCATATAGATATGACATCTCCCTTTTCGCTTATATCGACGCTTGTATCTAGGTACCTCGGAGAGATTTTTGCGCGTGCGCGTGTGTGT
>NW_017305397.1:813521-824354 GCF_001594115.1 Trachymyrmex septentrionalis | reverse complement strand
ATATATATATATATATACATATACGATTTTTGCATATTTAAATATTTAAATATTACTTAAAGACTATGCCATCAAAAAGAGTATTGCGTGTCTATAAGATAATCTGTATAAATACGTGCGCTAAAATCATTATTCGATTCTCCTCTGTTTGCTCTTTTGCGAAGGGAGGAGCGGGGGGGGGGAGGGGGCGTAAACGCGCGATAAGAAAACAAAAAAAGAGAGGAAGTACTTTTTCAACGCATAGAGTCTTATCCGTATCGTCTGGACTCACTACAAGTAAACGCTAGAACCATCAGTCCTCAAAATATTGTTTGGTCCCTGGGTAATATTCTCCCTCCACCTATATATTGCCTGCCTAAAGAAAGAGAATCCTACATACATTACATTATAAGGCTACCTATCACCAGCCATCGTATGGCGTGTCGCGCGATAGATCCAATTTATGTTTATTAACCGATGAGTCCTCGCTAAATTGATCACTAATTCGATTGCTATCGTATGATCGACGACAATCATCTCGACCGATTCGATTTCAAGCTGTGAAAACTCAGCGATTACATCTTCTCGCGTGAGCAGAGAAGGAAAAAAAAAAGATAAAGCTACTGCCTCGGAAGTCTCACAATCGAGTACTCTTCTTCTTTCCTGGTTTTTTTTTCTCTTGAGATAACTATCGCCGCGCTTCGCGTAATTACTTCGCTAGAATCGTCAAAGAGTTACGTAATTAGAGGTATGGTTTTCATCCGGAGGCGGGAGAGAAGACAAAAGGGAAAATAAGTAGATACAATGTGGAGTAAGTTTTATAGGAGAGGCGGACGGATCGAGTTATTAGTTGTTTAGTTAGCGTGTTAACCCGAGGGATTCGATTGGGATTCTAGTGGTACTTTGTAGTTGCGAACGTTGTTAAAACTGTAATTTAAGCCAAGCGTAACAAATATGATCGCGAGATGAAAAAAGGAAGAAAATAAAAAGAGAACACGGGCTAAAGTTCGATTAATGTACCATCACCATCCTGATAGATAGTTGATTAAAACGGTCGATTATTATCTTTAACGAATAGAAGAAACGTTTCTGACGACGATACGTGTCCCTTCCCATCGTTGAAGCTATCAAATCGAACTGTAAGACAAGCTTAGGGAAAAACAAAATCTATATTATGCAACTTTAATATCGTCTACTTCAATAAATATATAATATATTCTCTGAAATCTATTTACTTACGTGCGTACACACGTACATATATCTGTAAAAATAGCTACAACAAGAATGGCCTTTGATTACTGCATTGAGTAATGCGCGACAGCGCGTTACGGGTCTCCCATCGATCGTAAGGAAAAAAAATCTAACATGAGATATACGTACATGTACATGTATATGTATGTATAAAGGACTTATTGAACATTCCTTTACGGCTTACATTAAAAGATGCGCGAATGCGCGAGCATTCACCGGGTAACTGGATGCCTTTGTATCGAAGGAAGAAAGACGCACCGATCTTCCCTGTGTCGCGGCGAAGAACACGCGGTCCAGAAGTATTATTCCTGGACGGGTATTCGACTTCTAAACGAGCCCGGAATCGAACATGGTGTGCGTCAGTGAGTCAGTAAACTCGTACCACTCGACGGGAAGTACTTTGGATACTGGTGAGGAGGACTGGGATGGGATTTCTCGCGTATCCGAAATATCTCGACGTGTTTTTCTTTTTCTCCTTTCCTTTCTGAGAAGACGAGACTCCGCGGGACTGTCCCTGGCTAACGTTTCGCCGTAATTCTCGACGCGATCAAGTTTAACGCGATTGTCTCCCGTGATCTTCTTGGACTACGTCTACGTTGCACGGCGAGAGATTTGCCCGATCTGTGAGAAGACAAAAGTATACTATATCCAGTTGATAAGTTGCAGAGACATTTGGAAAGATAAAGGTATCAGTTTGAAGAGCGAATTCCAATTTCAAACAATATTTTTCACTAAAAATTAATGTAAAATCCAACGAAGATAATTCATTCGTCTGCTAAATTCCACGTTATCAATTTCGAACAGTCAAAGTTACATTTTTCGTATGTTATAAGAGATTCATTTTTTTTTTTTCAAGACACTTTCTATACCGAGAAAAATGTCTGGTTGGATAATTGGAATTCTGGTTAAAAATAAACGAATCGGAATTCTCTGGTTAACTTTACCTAGAATTCTATTTGAGATAACCGGAAATCTGATTAATCTAGTTCGTCCATTTTCAACCAGCTTTTCTCAGTATACGTTTCTTACAAATCTAGCAGATTAATCTACAAATTTTCGAGAATAGTACGTAATATTTCAAAAGAGAAGGAAATAGAAGAAATCTCATTTAAACCGGAGAGAATATTTTTTATCCTTCTTTACCGAGCAAAAATTGCACCGTGCAGTTATCCTGAAGGCGGCTCGAGAAGAAAAGATGCATTCCAAGCGGCAAACACGTAGCTACTGGTGAACGGCGCAATATCGGTAAAAAGAAAGAAAGAAAGAAAGAAAAACTTTCAGACTAGTATAGCTACATTCACACGCGATACAGCACACACGACGAGTACCTACGCGTCTGCCCCATCTCCTCCTATGCCTAATACCTACAGTTTCTGATCAAAACTCACCGAAACACGGTCTAAGTCGTTCTGTGCTCACATTCCTGCCACTTCTTTTCTATCGCTATTGATAACCCTGAATCTTCGTGACACAATTATTTCGAAGGCGGTGCATATACATTACACGCGCGCTAAGGCTTTCACGTAATTATAAAATATCTGAACTGAACGCGACTAGTAAATGACTGATTTCGGTTGTGTTCTATAATCCTAATCTATTCTCGCAAAAAATACTCGCTAACTGCTACGATGATGACGATGAGGATGATAATGACGGTGATAACGGATGTAATGACGCGACGATAAAAGATGATAATTATGATAATGCAATGTGGATAATAATTAACAACTATAAGAGCAATCGGCTCGTAATTAACAATTATTGTCTTACAAATTTACGTGATTGTATACGTGCTACGTGTCGATTGGTGACTTTTCTATGCATGTTCACTTTTCCTGAAGCTCAACGCTGTCGGTACATTGCATTCAATTTCGTTCCATTTTCCTGTGATAATTAATTTTCATGTGATGCATAAAAATTGTGGCACTGAGATTAGACGAGCAACCTTTTACAGCCTCGTCAAAATATTTATACGTACAATATTGATAACAATAAAAAACCATATAATAATCAGCTTTTCAAAAGGAAAACATTTCTTCTCGTTAATCTCATTCACTCCTCGTCTAATCTCTTAAGATTCACGAACAGGAATTTCAAGAACAGGAAAAAGAATGATCAAACATTATTGGAAGCATCGAGGAACAGAGAGAATCACCAATCGTCAGAGACGTGCCGCATGCGGTCTAATAATAATAATAATAATAATATTAATAAAAATAATAAAAGCGCACAGCTTCATCCTTCTTGTCGCGCACGCATATCTCTCTTGAAAAATTAAAAAAAAAAATTAAAAAAAAAAAACATTTCCGCGTATAAAAAGCCCCGTTATTCTCGTGTCATAGAGAAGAGAGGCCGTTCGTTTTGGCCGCCTCCGTTTCTCTCGTGCCGCGGGAAAGACACGGCAACGGGAGCGATCAACGAGCAAACAACCCACCAGAATGATCAGCAGTGGCGTACTCGGTGAGCAACGGCGATGCGGCCAGGGCGGCATAGTTGGCGTAATCCGCGTACGGCGTGTAGATGAGCCCGTGGGGATCACCGGCAGATAGAAGCGAGCCGGGTGGCCCGGAGCCGTTCAGCAAGGACGCGGCGGTCGTCGGCACTGATATCCGCGGCGACAGGATCAGGGGCGCGCCCAGAGGCGCGCTCGGAGTCCGCATCGGCGTCGCTAGCCCCGGCAACAGGCGTTGCGTCTCCGCCGCGGCGGCGGCTACCCGCCGCCACTCCTCGTCACAGGCTGCAACATCAAATGATGCTGAATAGCTGGTTTCTCGCTTTCAACGAAGCGGTCGGTACTAGAGATCCTCTAATAAGAGTCTGGAGTCGCAGTTTTGTAAGTAGGATAGTAGTTTTGATAAAAATCGGCGAGAGAGAAGGACATGCGTGAAATAATAGATATATGAATACAAAGGCTCCAAATAAAATAAATCATCACAATAAGGCGCATGAAATCCAACTGAATGGGAAGCGTGTAAAAGAATATAATGATTAAAACTAAATACAGACGTTTCGACGACACTCTTTGTCGGAGTCATTTTCAGTATACATACAATTAATAAATTAGTACTATTTATTGCGCACACATTAACACAGCGGAGATATCAAACTGATAAACAATTTATTAGTGCGATGTCATGTCATGAAACTTCTTAAATGGTGTACAAAGATAAAAATTATCAACGTATATATATTTAATATCTGACGGAATACTTTATCTGAATCGAAAAATAAAACTGGAATGTTAAATGAAAACTGATTACCGTAGTTTAATATACAAATGTATACGCAATTAGAATTAAGTTGTTTATTTTATACTAAAGACTCAATGTTGTTGCGCATACATTTGTATATTAAATTACGGTAATTAGTTTTGATTACCGTAGTTTAATATATAAATGTATATGAAACGTTTGTATTTAATCTTACAATCCTATTTATTCTTTTATAAAATTTCCATTCAATGTTAACTTTCATGATTTTTTTTTTATTGCGATGACATACATTTGTTATTTCTTTCTCTTTTTCATTCTGTTCTATGTTCTATCTATTTCTCTCTCTTTTTCTCTTTCAAGAATTGTTAAAACATCAATCAAAAGTGGCTTTCTCGTGTCCAGACTTTTATTAGAGGGTCTCTAATCCGGGTGTTACGACCACATTATTTGGAACAACCGCTGCGTCGGAAAAATTCAGGAGTGAAAAAAGAATTTCGAGGAGAAACTTTAAATTCGAGCGGATTACAATAGATATACATAACATAAGAATATATTATTGACAAATTATATGAAATAGATTTCTCTATCGAGCAAATTATATACGGAATTTATCAAAAGAATGTAAAGCGTGACAAAAAGATCAGTTTCTTCAAATCTTTTTGTCACATCATCTTCATTCATAAGTCGACCTCGATTTCGATGTCACGCATAATCTGAACGTATTATCTAATCTCTCAAGTTTCTCCGAAATCTTCCTTGAGGTGCCTTCCACTTATCTAATGCAATCCGAAGCGACTGACTAAACTATTGTAGTTCCGAAAAAATAAAACAATAAAAACATTGCGAAAAAAGAAACAAATTTATACTAGCCAAAGAAGAATACTTGGCTTACAATTTCTTATTTTTGACTAGCCAGAATCATAACCATTAATATCTACAACTGATTATTCAAGCGCGTTCTCCCGAACTTTTCCGACAACTGGTATACTAGGAATTCTCAATTTAGAAAACGCAGCCGCGTTACCTCGCAAGAATTATTATTCCATTAGATTAGTCACTAATGACGACGATTAACATTAGTCCATTACACTGTCGTTATCATTAACTGTCATACAACGATTATTGTACGCCGTTTTAATACGATGAGGTAAATTAGGATTACAATAAAATACTATAAACAGATCTCTCATTAGAAAGCTTATTTTGTGAATCGACCGCATCTTTAAGTAAATCTCTGCAATTCCCGATCTCGCGGAGAACACGATCCCGAGCGGGTTTTAAAGGCGTATAATAATACAAGTTCTACGAACGGTACCTGCCGCGGCGGCAACCTTTGTGTTCGAGTCCCGGTAAGTCCCATTGATAATGGCGAGTTCCATTAGCTGCCTCTTCTTTAGCTCATCCTCGCCGTCAGCCTGCTAACAATCGACATTACCGTCAGAATCCACCACCGGAGGTGCAGCGATAATTATCCTAGGAAAGGATGGGGGAAGCTCGACATTGTTGTACAGATCTTTTCCATTTACATATGAAAACGCCGACGTACGCGCGCACGTACGCGAGGTCACTCACGGAAGTGGCGTGTGTTTCCAGCTACGACAACTCGATTATAATACATCGTTTCGACTTGCAAAGAAAATAACGTACACTGAAAAAAATGTTCTAAAATTTTAACAAACGATTTGTTTGAATAATACCAACTAAAAGCGCACTAAATATAAAGATATATTTATTTGGTACAAGAACCATTAATTGGATTTAACTATCTCTTTCTATTGAATACATTTATTTGCTGCAAGTAAATGTATTTAGTTGGTACTATTCAAATAAAATGTTTAGTATGATATAATTTTTCTCAGTGAAATAATTTTTTTCGTAATTTTGTCGAAAAATTTTCTTTTTTTCTTAGGTTTCCTTCGAGTTCTCGGGTTTCGATTCGCAAGACTAGAGAGGAAAGAGAAGAAAAAAAAAAAAACATGTGGGAAACTCTCCCGGTGAGATCTCTGTTCTCGCGTTCTTACAGTGCACGGGGCTTATTATCATATGTAGGAGGGGAAGAGTATACAATTGGAACTTTCTCACCACGGGCACGAGTAGCTTCTTGACTTCCTCGACAGCTCGGGCGAGCTTCAGTGTGGCACGATTCTCGGTGTCCTCGACAGTGAGCAACACGTGTAACTCGTCCGTCAGGTGCTCCCAATTCGGCTTGCCCCGATTTTGTTCCTCCTGGTTAATCAACACGGCGCGCAACTTGTTATATGCACACAAGCATTTGTCCATACATACATACGAACTTAAGTTCACAGAGTTTACATAAAAAAATTATCACTCGTACTATTTAAAAAAATATATATAAATATCTGAATAATGTATATTAAATACTATATACAAATTATAATATAAAGATTCGTGCGTGATTTTTCTGACAATAGGAATAGAATAGAATAGAGGAGAATCGCGCGATTATAAATTTCACACTCTCTATACACGTATATTCCTACATCCAGGCGAATTCTTTAATTAACGAAGCATCGATGTAAACTTTTATCGCGGGCTTTTGTTAACCAAATGAACGGCAATGATAATGATTGATAAAGAAACTTGACGTTTACGTTGATCTGCGTGAGAAAGCAATAGATACACATCAAATTCACATCAAATTGCATACTGAGTTTGTTTCTACTGTATACTTATACTTACGAGAAAGCATTTCGCTCGCGTACCACGTGCAGCTTGAAAAAAATATGACGCTTGGTTTAATGCTCTACATGAATCACTCATAGTTAATTCCCACTTGTCATTGTCTCTGGGAAGATCCCCCAATATTAATCGCAAGCATTCATTATTTATAGCCTGTATTAATTCTCCGATATTGATTAAAAAATATATTATTTAGCTATAACTCATATTACTTCAATCATATCTGCGCTCACAACATTCTTCTTAAACGAGAAGTGTAATAAAGTGCGATTAAGAGGCGAACAGACCTATGATTAGTAGAATCGACCATTATTATAACAGCTGTCGTTTATGACTGTTATTTAATTTCAGGCGTTTGTTGCCGTTAACGAGCATAATACTCATATGTTCCTCCGCGACATTTAAATACCGCGCATCGATAAAAATTTCTAAATTAGCTCACTTTGAGAAGAAAACTTTTCTCAAGGAAATTTCATTTCTGTCGCACAACAAATATTTTCAGCAACAAATATAAGTTCAATAAAAATTTCAGCCCTTTCTTACCTTTTTCTTATCCCTCATCGATCCTTTCCCGCGCACCATTATTTTGCATCCTGTCTCTTGTTCCAATTGTTTTGCGGTCATGCCCCGTGGCCCCAGAATCCTCCCGACAAAGTTGAACTGCAATTTATATGGAAAAATCCGTTAAATTTATTGCCCACTTTCATGCAATCAATGCGTTCGTCAAAGAAAATGTAACCTTCCGATACCACTCTACACCGTTTTGTCACGAATTTATCATACTACACTGAAAGAAAAGATTAGCTGAATGTGGTATAGTATTTTTAATTGGTTGAAGCAGTCAATTTTTGATTGCGTTAGTTTCATCAAAATCCTATACTGACATTGCATACAGGCTAACGCAACCAAAAAAATTGGCTGCTGCAACTAAAAATTGACTGTTGCAGCCAATTAAAAATGCTATGCCATATTTTACCATCTAATTTGCTGCAGCAGTCAATTTTTCCTTTCAATAGGAAAATTAGTAGGAATTGTGAAATATATATATCGCATAAAAATGAACATATAACAAATTTTTCTCAATTCAAAAGCCAGACATTAAGGAATATAACAATAACAAACATATGTATATATCTTTATAAATAAAAAAATTGTAGCATGTAAAATGGAAAAGCTCAGGTGCGTCATAATGAGAGTAGCTCTGAAGGATTAATTCTAAAAAAATGTTCAAAGTGAACGAAAGAGACATTATATAGGAACGGAAGAATCAGAGATCACTTACTAATCGTCGCGTTTTCCGAACGATTTGTATACAAATATCAGCATGTGCATACATTATATAATAGTATATATGGATAGATAAATATAGAGATATATAATACTCTCATACATAGATATATATCACTTAGTTTTACGCACAAAGCACTAAATTTGGCTTGTACGATCGTATGAAAAAAGACTTGTTCCACGAGATATCCAGTTTCATTGTTGGATCCCGGTAAATAAAGACGGATAAGTTTAGACGATGAATCATCCGCGTCTTCTTTAGCCCAGTGCTCGCCCGTTTCTTGATTTTTTTTCAAAAATATCGAGATTTTAATATATGCGATTGAGGCGTGTCTAAATGCTGAAGTGCAGTGGAAGGAAAAGCTACAAAGGAGAGAGAGTCTAACACCCTACATTTCCCATTTATCCTAAAGAAACATAATTTAGTGTAATCTCAAATAAACACGTAAAGCAGAATAATAACAACAATTTTAACGATTCATGCAAATTTATGCAGGCACGAAAGATAAGACGAGTTACCGTGCTTGGTGCGTTCGAGAAAGTGTCCTTCTCGGTGAAGATAAGAATCATGCGCCGATAACATGAGACATTATCGAAAACTATCAATTAGCGTGAAATTGGTGCATGATAATTAGATAATTATATAAAGTCGATGGGCGCACAAAGCAAGATCCGCATCGCGGGTCGTCTACGACGCGATAATGGACGATCGATAATTCGCAAGAGGATCCATAATAAGCTAATAATTGCCGATGCCTGCGATTATCAATCAATGTCTCGCGCGTGAAAACCGACGTACTTTTTCCCATCTGTTCTCGTCGAGCGGATATCTCTCTTGAATCTTTTAATAAATCAAATACAATATTAATGTGAGGATTTAACTAAATAAAAAAAAAAAAAAGAGATCGAGATATCCGTACGAAAGGTTAATAAGCTTACGACCCGGTTATTACGTCTCAATGAGAGCCAACCGCTCCGGTAGAAACGCACGAGCGAGCGAGACGAGGAAACGGAGCGTGGAGAAGGAAAGGGAGTCGTCTCTTCGGTGCGAACCCTATTTCGGGCGTTACAGAAATAACATTCAGCGTTCGATGTTGAGTGCATGCTGCGCATCGCTCGATCCCGTCTCCCGAGATCGGCGAACGATACTCTTCCTCTCGTGGATCCGTAGCGAAAATTATCCTTCATCCGGCACGACGGAGAAACGCGGCTCTTCCGAGAAAATTATCGATAGATTTAGATACCCATTCACGATGGGTAATCGGGTTCGCGCGATTGGAATGGAAAATCCAATCGCGCGAACTTTAGGCGGTATGATTCACTAATTTTAAATGCTTACAATTAAAAAGCTATTATATATGTATACCTTCGACATTTTGATAGAATTTTTGTCTTAAAATATATTGTATATAGTTGTGGGAATTGATCTCTTTTGTTTTCACCGAACACTCTGCATATGTGTGTGTGTACAAAATATAGATATAATATGAATAAAAATAGATATTATAATAAAGGACTCCACAATTCGGCCGACTTCATTTATGCCCATTTCTATTTTAATCTCGGTTTAACTAAACTTATAACTCTTCTAGTTATAAGAATGAAAAAACAATGAAGAATAGATATAGAAAGAAGTATATGAAGAATAGGTAGGAAGTTGAACCAAAACTAAAGTTAAACTTTTACCAATATATTGATAAAAGTATATTAAATACATTTTATATAACATTAATAACTGTAACTGCCTTCGAAGAATTCTAAATAAATTCCTTCCATGAAAATGATCGCCCATGTTGTGCCGAGATCTTTTAAATATATAATCATCAAGGACCAGTTCCACTAATGTAAGACTAACTTTAATCTCGATTTAACTTACTGTCTATCTTTTTCAAATTCTTAGAATTAGAAGAAGATACACTTATACGAAATAAAAAATTGGCTGCTGCAGTAAATTAGATGATAAAATATGGCACAGCACTTTTAATTGGCTGCTGCAATTAAAAATGCTATTCAGCCAATTCTTTCTTCCAGTGTAGAGTAAATTAAACTAAGATTTATGTTAATCTTACATCTTGGTGGAATTGAATCGAGCTCTGAGCCACGTAATATATCAAATTTTGAGTTTGTTGTGTTTTAAATAAAATTCGTGAATAGATATTTCTTTTGCATATGAGATAAAATGACGGGTCTCTCTCGCAAACTAACGTTTAATTCATTTCGTTCTGTCCACTCGTTACAAAATAACAGATATTTAGTTTCAACAACGTCCCGATTGTCGTCCATTAGCTAATGTATGTACACACTAAATGATTAATGTAAATTCTCTCATAAAAGCATCAATACGCTCGCTCTCTTCAATTCTCTGAAGAATCTCCTGGTTTTTCGTATTCCAAGCGTATTCCTT
>NW_017305397.1:777488-813421 GCF_001594115.1 Trachymyrmex septentrionalis | reverse complement strand
ATATATATATATATATATATATATATATATATATATATATGCGTCAGTCTCTCGCGATACTTACGTCTGGGTGTTCCTTAACGGGTACATAGACCTTCTCCGTGAGCGTCGTAATGTCACCCTCGGGTTCCGGCAAGACGAGCGGCTCCTTTTTCACTCCACTGATTTGAAAAAGGCTCGCCCGCACCTTCGCGATTTCTGTAACATAAAAACGATCCAACGATGAGTACGTGACGATTAACAAATTCCTTCAAATTCGAAGAATCGAGGAACCAATGATGTCTTAAACTCTACGTTTGAAAAGTTGATACCCCGAATTCTCTGACTTTTGATACAATCGATAGAATCCCAGTTCCTCCTTAAGACTTCAACAATTCCAAAAAGAATTCGGGAGATAAAGAACAGGGATTCGAAAATACGGGATACGTATCTGTGAAGTCGGCACGACATTCTATCTATTAATATAAAAAAATAATTACAGTTTTCCAACACTTTTCATTGTTCTACGGTTTTACATAAAAAAAAAGTTCCCCATTTTTTATGCCAAAAAATAAAAAAAAAAATGCTAATCTTGCAAATGTAGTAAAATATCTCTTCCTTTAAAGTACCGATTTGAATTCACCAATACTTTCGATGGAAGAATTCTCAAGGAGCTCGCACAGAGTTTTGATGCGACACGCCGATTACATTGAATGGGCCAATCTACGAGGAATCTAGGGTGACCGTTATATTAACGAGGAAAACGAAACGAAGCGCGAGCGAAATGGAACCGCGTGCATCCTTCATTCGATAATACGTCACGCGATTGGTCTCTTTATATGTAGCGTCTGATACTGTATAGCGATAACGTATAAAGCGTGTCTCGGCATACCTACGTTCGTAGTCACGCATGCACGCATTTACGCGACTTATACGTACGTTAAACGCAGCGCTAACAACGGCGCTGCGAATCTAACGGTTGGGGCGTGGCTGCCGCTCTTAAATGGCGAGAAAGAATTAAATTTCTTATTCAATTTTCTGTTTATTTGTCTTCTTGGTGTTCCACATGGGACAGTTGATAACAATTGATATATGTGGCATTGGAAGAATTGCCTTAGTCAACTTGAGTGGAAAATACTTCTCACCTTTTTTTTTCAAGGAAGTAGTTTTAAATTTTATTAATATTTGAGGAAATTAAAAAAATACATTTTTAATTCATATAAATATTTTTTACTTTTTTCCGAAAATATTTATTCATTTGAATTTTACAAAATATACGTGGTTTTATGATCTTAAATAAATGTTTATCCGTTTACTTGCAATAGCCAGCTGTGTGTGTAAAAAATACGGATAAACCTTCTAATCTTATATGCAATTAAACGAATTTATATCTGTTATTTCACGCTAGGAATTAATTATTTAGCATTTGATATTTTTGCAAACATTTTTTCATCAAGATAAAAAAAATTTACAGACGCACTTCAAATAATTTAAATGTAAAATTTAATACAGTGTGTAACTGAAGTAAAATTACAACATCAGGTTCAGGATTAGGGTAAAAGGGAAACAAAAATCGCGCTTTGAGATTCGATCTCACGGGGGGGGGGGGGGAATATTTTCACAAGCATTTTCACGATAATAAAAATTCACAGATGTACGTCGAAAATTATTCAAGTGTAATTGAATTAAATTTACTGTAACTAAAGTAAAATTATAACGCCGAGTTTCGAGATTGGTATAAAAGAGAGAAACTCGTATTTTACAAAAATCGTACTTTGAGATTCAATCCCGTGCAATCAAGAAATAGCCCCTAGCTAAGTTGTAAGGATGATTTTGTTTATCCCGTGTTCGATCGGTATACCATCGGTGTATCGCGACAAAGGATCACGGGGCCCCGCCGTGCAACCCGGTCGTGCTCTTCCAACGTACATATATCCGCCGTAACCGTAAAGGTCAACGTTCCGCGTCTGCCCCACTTTCTCGCATGCCTGACCTCTTCGGCTCTTCGTCGTCTTCTCGTGCCGATGATCCGCGCTCACGCGACGACACCGTGTCCCACGATGACCGCAAACCGTCGCTTTTCGCGTAAACTATCCGCAAATCACGCATTTCATGTAACTGTAATTCCAGCCGAACCGCGCATTTACGGCGACCGCGTGAAATTTGTCCCGGTTTGGAGGAAGAAAAATCTCCAGACCACAAGGCCTTATAAATACGAAATAACCCGCGTCTCTCCTTCACCTGTCTCTCTCTCTCTCTCTCTCTCTCTCTCTCTCTCTCTCTCTCTCTCTCTTTCTCGAGATCGTTTCGCTCAGATAAATCAATCAAAAATGCAGACCTAACAAGCTACTTCGATCTGACAAGCTACTTGTATCTATGTTTTCATTTTATCTTTTTCGTCTTGAGTGATTCTGTCTTGAGCTCCTAAAATTTGTTTTTCAACGTATAAAATTAATATATCACACAATTTCAATCGCAAAATAATTTTTACCGAAGATAGTCTAAAATTATTTAAAATTAATTTAATAGTTGATTAATTTAATAGCGATATTTGATAACGTACGTAAAATCGCGTGAAATAATTTTCGTTCGTCCGATTACGAGAAAATTTCATGTAAATAAGCAAATTTGCGAATAAACGATGAGCAAGTGCAATTACTATTATATTTCCTATATTAAACGCGTTCTTAAAGTCATAAATGAATCGATCAGTGGTTGCGCAGTGAATCGTTTATAGCAGTTAATGACTACACATTAAGCTCGCTTCTTCTAATGAAACACTCGATTATCTTGAAGAGAAGCCGATTATTAGCCTCTCAATGGACGCGCTGTTTTTATTCAACGAGGAAAGACAGGTGGAACGCGAAATCGCGGACTCGGAGTACGTACGTCGTGATTGAGAAATCTCAAGAGAAATCTTTTACGAATCGCAAAATTCGCAAGGACGAGAGCACAGTACAAATATAACGCGTAATACGAGTACATAATAAGAAAATGGACCAATCAAAATCCTTCAATTTCCTTCCGTTTCATAAAATAAAAGACTCTTGATTAGTTGATTTTTTTTATGCTTTACGTTGACTGCAAAGATTTGTGCTCCGGTCTGAAATTAAGATATCCGCTTGACCAGCTATCATTGTGGGAAAAGAATTATTGCCGGAAAAATGTCTGATGATTGAATCGATGTTATTGCGACACCGTGCAAAGTAGCGAAAACAAATCGATGCTTTATCGACACGATTATTCGACGCCGAGAGGCATCGATTATGGACACGCCGCGCCGCTGATTGTCACACTTATTCCAAATGGAAAACGTCAGATCTTACACGCGCCCAGTCTCTCGACACGAGTCATCTCGCAACAGCCGCGATTTTTTCGAGAGTCGCGAAGGGGAAGTGGGAGAATGCGTCGGTGATTCGCGGTATGCCCGCGAGGTCCGCGTTGTCCGATTCTCTCTTTCTCTCAAACAGGAGACTCGGAGGCGCGAGAGGAAAACGCAGATATACGTGGATCACTATCTCGCGGATAGATGGACGTAGATAGAAACACAGATGAGCGGGGAAGAGGAGAACGGCCAGGGTAGAGGGAGGATGAGAGAGGAAATAAAGGAGGGCATCATAGCCGCTTTTAGCACGGCGCGGCTCACCAGCCCATCTGCGTGACATCAGCTGACCGTCGTTCTTGGCTCTTCTCTCTCTCTCTCTCTCTCGTCTTTCTTACGTCGATTCCTCACTTCTCAGCTTCTCGTACACTACCCGAAATTCGTGTGGCGTGTATAGTTTACACGCGAGTGTCGGATGCGAGAGAGAAAGAGAAGAAGCGAGAGAGAGAGAGAGAGAGAGAGAGAGAGAGATGTAAAGGAAGAGGGGGAGGGGAAGGGGGGAGAGAGCTTCCATCAGTGTCTTCGTTCAATGTCAACATAGCGCGCGGCCACATTTATGTCGCAAGAAGCACGACGTAAGGAACAATAATAAAAACGTCGGTCACAGAGAACGAAATCTCGATTCATTTGGATGGTAACTCAGCGTCACGTGATGCGCGCGCGCGCGCGCTCGTGCACGTGGGTGTGTGCCGGCGCAGTGGTGAGAAGATACTCCACCGCGCGTCGCGACGACGACGGCATGAGATCATCGATGTTGTAATCGGTGAGACACCACGATCCGTGACCGCATATCGCTCGGAAGCTGAGGAGTCGTTCTCCAAAGACCGATGATATTGACAAGCCTGCCTCCCCCCCCTTCTCTCTCTCTCTCTCTCTCTCTCTCTCTTGTTCCTTCTCTCTTCGCGCGACATGAATCACGCGCGCCGTTCGCGCTCGTCTCGATTCATCGCTCGCCTTTAGCGCGTAATTTAACACGATCGAATCGAATGAAAGGAAATCGCTTGGAAATTTTATCGAAACGCTAATCGTTCGTTTGTTAAAAAAAATTCTATATTAATCGCTTTCCATTTTCACACATGTGATACTGAAGTTTAAAGTTATACAAGTATTTTATATTCAGATAATAACACAGAAAAAGAAGACTTAAAATCAACTATATGTTCATATACAAGCAAAATATTATAATCTTGCTTCAAACATTTTAGTCTTTATTTGATTGGATTTGTAATTTTTCATTGTGAGCAAGCCTTGAATTGAGTGTGAAGTAATATTTATATCAACACAGGATTCAAATCAAATCAAAAATCTTTGAAGCAAAAATTACAATTTTTTTGCTTATATATGTATATATGAGCGTGATATTATGATTGGTTTAAGAATAGCCTTTTTCTATGTACTTTACTTACTTTGATGGTAAAGTTATCGCATAACAACACAGATGCATAATCTTATTTTTGATGTGAGTTAACAAGATTCAGTGTAAAGTACACGGTCTCGGGTTTGTGCAGATTATAGGCAAAAACTCAATTGAATTCTCATTTGTCGGAACGTGCATTCAACTGAGTTACATAATGTCACGAACGAGAATTATCCGAGTTTTAATGTAAATGAATAGCAAACTATGAATACGTGCCTCGAGAAATCGAAAATAACAAATTACGCATTTCGTCGAGAAAGCCACGTGGATTCGTCGGCGGCGACAAAGGCAGTCCATAAACGTTGAATATCAGCTGAATCCTCGCACTGCACGAATGCATAAGAAATACCGTTACGATGAGAATGCGACTGCCGGGTGTGTATTGCTAATGCGTTACGTGATCTCCATTTTTAGACCGAGTACTGGCGGACTTGATTTTAATGCGGCTTCAAGTAACGTACACGCGTGATGCATAAATAGAGAATGCCGAACTGCGTATAATTAAACTATCGTTACTTCGAGTAATTGCACCTCGTTATACGATTACTTCTGCTAACGTCTCGTAATGAAATTATATAGAAATATACGCGCGAGTTAATAGTACTATTCGACTATTAATTCCACACGAGAGGCGCGATAAAATATTCGATAAAATAATCCGCTCTCTTGCGGACTTTTAGAGATAAATCCGCTTCAATATCCCAACCGACGACGCGTTGCGACGTTGCAGATATGAGTGGCATAAAATTCATAACTAGCTCATCTATCTTGCGCTCCACCCTTAAGCAATTTCCAACTTATTTTTGCGCGATGAGGCAAGCGTGCCTATTTATATGTGCCGTTGCTCCAGAAATTTTGCGACAAATGTGAAATCCGTGCGGAGAAACGATTTGCAAAATCGGAGGCGAATCGAAGGCGTAAGAAGCGAATCGAAATAAGCGCGTCCTGTACGATACATAACAAATAACGTGTCGGATTTCGAAGAACTTTTACCCGCCTAATATAACGTCAAGAAAAATAGCCGGTCATACATTATCTATGATTCATCGGAGCGGATCCACGGAAGGGGATTATGAAGGCCATGGTCTTCTCGTTGGAGTTTCCTTTTTTGAAAATATTTCTAACAAAATCTTATATATATTTTTAATATTTTTAAAATATGTTTAATAATAATTTGATATTAAAAATATATTTTAATTTAAGAAACTCCTAGATATAAAAAAAAACATAAATTTCATTATATTACACTCTTTTGTGTTGATATAATTTTGAATAAAACGTTTTATGAATTATACATTTTAATAATATTTCATTTTCAATGTAATAATTTAAATAATAATTTAATGTTCTATATACTTTTCATATTTACCCTAAAAAAAAAAAAATTTTACTTGCAGCCCACCAATCGCCATCTCCCCAAATTTTTAAATCCGCTAGATATGCTTTGATTTTTCGATTCCTCCACATGTTAAAATCTCATATAAGATCTCATATATGATATTTAGTATTTATATCATACGAAAACCTGACCGTCTTACGCAAGGAAGAATACCGTTAAGCGCAACTGTTGCATCTCTCCATTGAGATTTTAATCAGATCAAAGTCCGTACAGATTTCTTCTCGTAACTGAACTTTTTCTGAGAAAGTCGCTAGTCTCGTCGCTATATATCTATATCTCGCTGATAAGCGGTGCTGTAATTAGTGCGTGTACGAAAAATAATTTGTTGGTTTGCAATTTCGAACGCTGGATGCAGAAAGGACAGATTATCGCGCACGACAACCCCTTTTTCTCATCGAACGAGAATGAAAAATACTATCAGTATATATTGTAGATGATAGAAAATTATATCGGTTACAACGACAACCCGTTTTGCCGTTTCGAGCAAAAAAAAAATTAAGATACTCAACTTGTAACTTTGCCCAACGGGATTATATGATTAATTACATTATGTAAGAGGAATCTAAGAAAAAAAAAAATTCGAAAGGCAATATTTTCATAATTAATTAACTAAATATTTTAATCTAAGCAAGCGGTTCCTTCCTTTTTGACAACGAAGATGTTAACAGCGGATAAATGGGAAAACATAAACGTCGGACTGATTATGATCGCAACAATTTAAATAATAAACATGTCAAAAACTCATTAATCCAACGGTCATGCCTTTCTGTAAATCTCAAGCAGTGAAGATTATCTTGGAAAGGTTAACAAGGCGAAAGGAAGATGCAACACGCGAATGACAGTTACAAAGATCAAAGGGAAAGCGAAGAAGTGAAGGGAGAGGCGGAGAAAAGTATACGCGGGAGAAGTTCGCGAAGAATAACGTTTAGCGATGTTGTAACGATGAGAAAAGACCGATTTAGGCATGACCGAATGAAACATTGATGTGAAATGCTATGACAATTTTTTAAGATCTCTAAAAATTTAAATGGAAACCAGAAAAATATTTTAAAAAAGATAGATCATCTATGAAAAAAGAAGAGCAGATAACCCGTCATGCTCAACTATATTAATGAAGCCGGCTCTTCACGTTTTCGAATTTTTACGATAGTCAAACTTGACTTAGAACCAACGAGTTCTAGATCACAACGCTCATGGAGGAAAAAGATTTTCAAGATTATCTAGAAATGTCGTGATTTCAAAATTCCAGAGACAACTGAGGAATCTACTGCGCACATATAAAGTGGGGCAAACGGCAAGCCGGTTTTGATTAATTCAGGACGCTAAATAGAACGACAAGTATGAGTGAACGGAATCAATTATGGCTCTACTTATAGGTCGCCGAGAAACTATTTCCGACTCCGCGAGTAACCGCGATTTAAAGTCGCCTGTCCGAATTTCCGCTAAATAAACACGTCATAAATAAACGAAAGCTGTGTGTTTTTGCACTTGGCCTGATCTGCTTTACCGTAACGCGAGAATGCAACAGCTGCATGCAGAGCAATGCAGAGGAGCCGCAGAGGCACGCGCGATCGCTCGTTCCCGCGAACGCGAACACGAACCCGCTCCGGGTCCGATCCGGTTCGGTCATCGGCCCCGCTAGCCCGGCCCTTAAGGGCCTGAGTTAAAGACCGCGTGCATCGTATAGGACGTGTTTCCTCTCTTTCCAGAAAGAAAGACAGCGAGAGAGAGAGAGAGAGAGAGAGAGAGAGAGAGAGAGGCATCTCCAGTTCAGTTTCACCGCGTCTGCAAATGCGCAGCTCGCTCGCGCGATCGCCAACGAGCTTCAAATTCGTATCGCGAGAGATAAATAGATAGATATCGTTATTTGTTAAGCACTCCAGCTTCTTAAGCGTTGAAAAATAATACACAAACTAAACAACACGAGAATGGATGCTTTCCATATGATGACACAAGTCGACACAAGCGTCGTTCTATCTTTGTCACTCTCTGAATGTCAACAAAGATAGAACAACGCTTGTGTCGACTTGTGTTTTCATCAAATGGAAAGCACCCGATAATAGAAACCGAATACATAAATAAAATAAAAACATATAAAAGTAAAAACAAAAAGGAAATAAAATATAAAAGGGAGAGAAAGAGAGAATGGAAGAGAGAGAGAGAGAGAGAGAGAGAGATAAAGACGTTTGTTATTAATATTCTAAGGCAAGAATTTGAAGAATCTAAAAATAACAAGAAAATGAAAAGAAATACAAACATACATATAATTAAAAAAATAAATGAGAGAGAGAGAGAGAGAGTGACTAAAGTTTCACATACTTCGAGAATGTTGTAACGTTTTGAGAGATATATCGAGAGAATAACTATAGAAACGAGAGTCCAGATTTCTCTTTTTACATTATATATAATATATATAAATGAAGACTTTGAAGGAAAGAGTAATTTTGGAAATCAAAATGGACAAAATCATCCCAACAAAACTTCGACAAAACTGCAAACAACTGAGATGTTAACACTCTCAGCTTTTCCCACTTCCACCGGTCAATCATGTTCGCCGCTCCAAAAATGGAACTGTAGGATTAAATGGGTTAAGAATCGCGTATGTGTGCGTACGTGTGCGCGTTTTTTTTTTTTTGCGTGTGTGAGGAGTGGAGTTGCGCACGACAATCGACGACGACGGAGGCGGAGGAGAAGCGTAGGCATTTCCTTATTTAGAAGCGGAGAAACGCCGTTGCCCGCAACTACACGAGGGAGACGCTTTCTTCGGAAGAGAGGAGAGGAAAGAAGACACTTACGGGAAGAGAGTCGATGCCGAAAAAAGCCCCGCGACTTGAGCTGTTCTCAATGACTGCCAGAATTGCCGCCTCTCTTTTTTTCTCTTTCTTTCTCTCTCTCTCTTTTTTTTCCTCTCCGGATACGAGACCCGTCGAGATTCCGGCTCTCGATCGCGTTCTGCGAGCCTCCGAATTCGGACCCTCGACCAAACTCCGCTTCCTTGCCTTCTGTGTTCTTTCCTCTACCGAATATCTACCTGTCTCAAAACCCGTAGATGAGTCCTAACTTAACACCAGAAGTCACCGAACGGTCATTATTGACCGTTTCTATTTTTCAAATTAATATTAAAACTTGTATTATTTATTATTTTTTTCTTTCTTTATTTTTTGTTTCGTTTTGTTTTCTCTGCTGTTTCCGTGCTGCAGAATGTTTGCACAATAATTGATTAATATTGTATTTCTTGCGTAAAAAACGGTATTTTTTAATTTTTTGACATTTCGATAATTAAGTCCTAATGTTTGATTTTTCATCACTTTCTTGGTTTATGTGACAATTTATCCGGTTTGCTGATTTTGTCATCATAACAAATACGCTAAAGTAAATTATTTCGCTTCAATGGCGAATTTCAATGAACAAATTGTGCTTGACCAGATTTTTCAACAAAACAGACTTTGTTTGCAATAATTAAAATAAACATTTACGAAAGCAGGAAAGTTCGATTGCTTACGCGTCAACAGTAACTACAATTTCGTGGTGACTTGGGTTATTATATCTGAATCGCAAGAAAAGAGTACGTATGTATACTTCTTTAAAGAAAAGGTGATAATCCTTCCTTATACAAAAGAAGAGTATATTCTTTAATGCAGCTTTTAATAATATATAACTTCCAGATAGAAATAAAATTTTTATTGGCAATTTTTACTGATATAATTTTATAAATATAAAATTTTAATAAATGAACCAGACGTTTCACGATCTTAAAGAGAGTAACTTGTACTCTTAAAAGAGTACTTCTGGTAACCCTAGTTCGAACGGATGCGTTCGTTTCCATGTAAGCTTATGCCAATTGGTAGTCAGCAGTAAACAGTGAGGCTTCTGAAGGTACGCCTCCACATTTCAGAAATAATCGCGGCTTCCGTTTGGAGGGATTCGCGGGCACCGGTGATGCCCGGATTATGAATACACGACGCGTTTGGCACGGAAGCGGGACGTATATTCGCGATGGATCCGAAACACGTTATTTCGGTTGAAGCGCAAATATTAGGTTGCCGACCGCGATCCTTCTGGAGAATCTCGCGCGTGATTCTCCCGCGATCGTCTCGGTATGTTAATCCAATCGCTGACGAACATGCACATTTAACAAATAATAAATGTCTTTAATAAATTATTTAAATGCCGTTTTGCGTCATTCGTGCGACGTGACGTTAAGCAAAACAGAAGTGTTTTGTGCACTTCCCGCGTATCATTCTGTAACAAGACACTTAATCTGGTTTTTCATCATTTGGTTAATTTATGATTTAGATTTAACCTTACTTTACTTGATAGTGTAAAAATTGTAATTTTCTAGATTTTCTATAATGACGAAAAAATTGTTTTTAAATAAGTTTTTAAATATTGAAATGTTTGGAGAACTAAATATTCACTATTCAAATAATATTTATGTTGGATATCTAAAAGATGTCTTTTAGACGTCTTAGATCTAAAAGATGTCTAAGGGCGGTATTTATAGTCGATTCTTATAGACCGTCTTAAGTACAGTCTTAAAATGTGACGAACGAATCAGAGGGTCGTATTAGCATCTTAAGACATTACTTATCTTGAAATAAGAACGGACTGTGAATACCGGCCTAAAAGACGTCTTTTAGATATCTTATGCAACGTGCATGTTAGCTGGTTTAATGTAAATTATGAGTTAATTTGATTTAACTATTATTTTTCATTTAGCAAATATTTATTTTCCATAAATGAATGTTATAATAGTACTATATTCAAACAATTATTGAAAATTTAGTACATTTTTCTGTATGGTAACTTTAAAAGTTATTCATTACAGAACCGTCAATTTAGTGATTAACCACAGATAGAAAAATATGTTTGCATTATTATTAGGTTAAGCCTAACCACAAATTAACTAGCAAATCCGAATCGTAGTGGATTAATCAAGAGAAAAGGGGAGGAAAAAAAGAACCGATATCGTCATCGATCGAGTAAGATGCGAATTCTCGTCAGGCGATACCTCGAGAAGGCGCAGTCGTTCGCGTTACGAAAGTTCTTCGGCAGCCGTGACGATAGAATTCCTTTTTCTTTCTTTTTTTTTTTGCTTCTTTACCATCATAGGGAGCCGCGTTCTTCAGATGCAGCAATTTGTTGCACGTCTCGCTTGCGTATGTCGCGAGAGCGAAATTGTTTGCCCATATATTTTCAATGTACGGTTCATAAACCAACGGTGTCGTGCGAACTGAAAAATCACGTCGTAACTTGATATACGTTCTTTTTTCTTCTAGTCACGTAACTTGGTACACACAACCGTATTTTTCCTATCTTGTCATTAAGACGGAGGGACATAAAATTCTTTTTATTCTGCTACTTCAAATAATTATTAATATTCTTACGTGTCCGTGGCACGGTTTTAATTTGTTTCACCTAAATGACTTTTCAGCGAGTGAATACGCACTGCAATTTCATTAATATAATTGATAAGAATACAGTATCAATTTTCATTGTAACAAATACTACGTCATACTTTTTACAACGAAATGTAAATAGAAATATATCCTTTACGCAGTTCATAGGTACTACGATATTTTTTCTTTGTGTACGATAGAGGATAAAGTCACTATAGGTTTAAAGTACCGCAATGAGACACGTTCATTTTTTTAGCATTTCGAGCCAAAATGGCAGATAGTACAACATTATTTGTTCATGTACACTATTTTATTCTGTGCCAAGTTTTCTGTGCATTTTTTGTCAAACTAAATATTTACACCTTATAAAATTTCATTTTCTTTTTCGGTGATTACACGTATTGATATGTACTTTCATTTTCTCAACCGTACTTACATACATTCATGCACTTTTAGGCATTTGAAATTTCAACGGCAAATGAACTCGTGTTAGACCAAAGAATACATAAATTAGGCATCCATACATATTTCTATGTTCATAAATAAACTAATTATAAGTAAAACATTAATTTACATAATTTATAACTTTCCCTCCAAAATACGTTTATATAAATACATAAGTTTGAATGGCCGCGTCTTCGAGCCAAAATAATGGAGAGTTTGCGATATTAAATCTAGTGTTTAATACAAGGACGAGCCATCTCTCGTGTCATTTAAAAATATCAGTTAAAAAACCGTGAAAGAGACGGCGTTTGTTACTTTTACTGAACGTTACACGTAAATAATGGTCTGCCTGTTTCATTCTTCCGAGTCAACCCACCTATTCGACCTATACGACCACGCGGTTTCGTTATGCAACGAGCTGTAGGCGGCTCAGACCCGGACGTATGTTGCGCCTATGGCAACGAAATATGCGGTTACTGGATGACAATAATTAGATCAGAGTAAGGTCTCACGGTGCTACTCGTAATTTACCCACGACGCGTTCTCGTGCTTTTATACGCACGTCAAGCGGCACGTCGGAATAAAAACGTGACGTTGTAGTCCAATGCGTTTTCACGTCGTCTCTCTAGACCTTCACGCAAAAAAGGCGATCTCATTGGGTGTGGCATATACTCCGCGATCTATCGATCGCGGTATATTGCGACGCGCCGAGCCGTAACCTTTGCCTCGATCCTTCGCACGTATCACGAACAATATCACGAATCACGTAAATTTTCATTGCAGTCACGAATGCGCGGCCACGTCGATCCACCTAGCGACGATACCGTCGCTTTGCGGTCGCTCTGAGATTCTCACCGGACATTCATTAACTCGATTGCTTCTGTGTACTCGTGGAGATAAATCTTGTACTAGCAACTTTAGCTGTCTCGTGTATTATATTCAACGATTAAAAAGGAGAAAGAAGATAAGATCTCGAACTTTTACATTCCTTCATTAAATGATTCTCTGATGCATGTCTCGCATAGGCAAAGAAATACACAGTTGAAAAATTCGTGTTAAATTTAACAAATTTTATTGTTGTCTTAAATACTCAAATTTTTGTGTTAATTTAACACAAGATAAATATGTTGAGAATGTAACATAAATTATAATATTGAAAAAAAATTAACATACAAAAATATATATATATATACATATATACTAATACAATTTATAAGCAAACTGTGGAAGCATATTTTTTCAGTAAAATTAACATTTATGATATGTTAAATTATCACATATTTTATTCATTTATCTTAAAATTTATATTTGGAAACATTTTTTTTTTTTTTGTTGTTTATCATTTACTTTACATAAATTGTGTTATTTTGATATTAAGAAATGTTTTTTAGTATAAATTTAATACAAAATATTTAAATAACATAATCACAGTATGTTAAATTAATTTAAATATGTTAAAATATAACACAAAATTTTAACTTGAGAACCATTTCCAACACGAATACAAAATGTTTTTACTGTGTACTGATGCAATGAATATTCGACATATAATCTTTTTGTTAGTGTTTTATGGCTGATATGAAAATGATTCCTCCTTGACAAGACTATCGCGTGCCTACAATTTTTGAATAAATAACGATAGAAGATAAGGAGCTCTTGACAAATTAAAAGTACATTGTGCAAAATTATGCTTCTCAGTTGATTTTAAGTGAATTTTACTTCAATGAAAAATCAAAATTTTACGCTCAGAAAAATTCGATTTGCCACAACTGAATTCGACTGAATAAAAAAATCCTTTCTAGATCGGTCCAGAAAGTTGAAGTTTGATAATTCTGCAGTATCCTGTAATATGTATTCAGATATATCAAGGAGTTCCGATGCAATTTGATCAATGGTCAACCTCTATTCATGTTAGTAAACGAGAGTTAATGCGAATTCGAACTAGAGACTCTATAAGGCCAAAATATATATTGAAAAATGAGATTAAAGATTGAAGATTAAAATTTGATCAATTAAGGACGAAGAAACTAACTCCTTTTGTTTTGATTGATCGAATTTCGATCTTTCGATATCTTCAATCTTCAATGCGTAGTCTGATACCGGCCTCTGATAACAGAGGGTGCTTTCCAGCAAGAGGCACAGCGTAATACACTGAAAAAAATATTAAATTTCAATAAATATTTGTTTAAATAGTTGTAAGTAAATAAATGTACTAAATGTAAATTTATTTGATACAAACCCCATTAATTTAACTATCATTTTTTTATCCAGTAAATATTTACTTACAGTACTATATTCAAAGAAATATACAATATATTAAGATTTAATAATTTTTTTTCAGTAAATAATTTCACATCTGTTTAATATTGACAAATAATAAGGATGTAATAATTTACTGTAACTATGTCTCTTGTTGAAAAACACTACGAGCAATTTTGTCAAAACAATAGTGAGAAAGATGAGTACATATCTGTTCATTTTTTATATATGCTACCTCATTCTAACTTGTGCTATCTTACTCATTCGTATTTACTGAAGTTGACAAAAATCAAATCAAAAAGAGCCAATCCAAAGTTTATCATCACAGACCAGACTCTTTTATAGGGTCTCTAGTCCGAGCTAAGCGAGCGGGAGTTTACAATCCTCGGGATCGCGAGCTCTTGAGACTTGAGAGAAAAGGCGAGGCGAGGCAAAACGAGACGAGGCGGGTGAGACGAAACGAAACGAAGCGAGTTGAGGCGAGTCAAGTCGAATCGAGTCGAGTTGAGGCGAGCCGATGCGAGGTGAGGCGAGGAGAAGCAAGTCGAAGTTCCCGGCGCGGCTTCACCGTTCGAGAGAAGGAATGCGGCCGCCACGGCACGATGAAGATGCGGGGAGGGGCGAGCAAGGACGAGAGGCGAGGGAGGGAAGGGTCGCGCGGTAATGGAAGAGGGAAGGGGGGTCGAAGACCGAGTCCGGTTAGCGATGGCTCTGAACGCGATCGGTACTGAACTGGGCGAGTACGAACAAGGCTCCCCATTAACATTAAAGTCGGTCAGCTGTTTTCCTAGAGTTAGGACTATTATATTTGAATCACAAGAGAGAGAAATATAGAATACATACGTACACTTTTAAAAAAAAAGTTGATGATCCAGGGGTGGAAAGGCTATAATTTTTTATGCGTTAAATGAAGGTATTTAACAAAGTACAATTTTTAGAACATCAAGTTTGTTGACAATTCTTATTAATATAACTTCATAAATGTAAGATTTTAATTAATGAAATTTTATCATCTTAAAAAAGTAAAGTACTCTTAAGCCTGTGTCACACTACACGTTGCATTGGTGATCGATGAGCCCGTTTCTACCAATGTAGATTAACTTTAATCTCTCAGTTCAACTTACTCTTTATTTTTTCCTAATTCTTACAACTGGAAAAAGATGAAGAGTTAGTTAAATCAAGATTAAAATTAAACTATATATTAAATTATATATATATAGAAACCGGCCTGAGTGCGAATTGAAGATTAGATTTTAACTAATCAGAACAAAACGGATTAAAATTAAAATTACTTGTCTAGTCGAATCCTAATTTCTAATTCACAATCCTCACATTGAGAGAAATGTTTTGTACAATATGTGATTTATAAAAACGGAATTTGAATTGTTTTAACCAAATGTTAATTAGAACAAAATTTTTTTAAATTAAAAAGTAAGAAAGTTGCTGTAAGTGTTACAAAATATTTCTCTCAGTGTAATTTTTAATGCGTAGCGACACGAGCTTCAAAAGATACAGCTGGTCTGTAATCTTATCTTACCTAGAATAATGCATGAATTCCTTCGATCGTAACCGAAGAGATCCAAATAGGCTTTTATGAATTATGTAAAAGCATCGCCAATCCTCGAAAATGATTCTCGCGGTATTACGAAATAAAGAAGGTATAATAGATCGCGATGAATTGAAAACGCAATGACCGGGTTATTATAAGAAATGCATTCAATTTTTTTTTTCTTTTTCTTTAACGACGTTTTTCGTCGTACCTTTTACAGCGCGGCTAATTGAGCCTGGCTTTATTGCCGTTGCGATAATGTCTGTCATTAACGTCGCGTTGTCCTGCTCGCGCTTCGTTGCCTTTTCCCATAAGGAGTTGCCCGATGTGCTGTAGGAACGGTAATTAGTGACTAGAAACGTTAGTGGTGTCGCGATTGCGTATATTTACGAGTGCATTTGCAGAAAAAAAGCATGACGTTCTCTCTACATTCAACGCTGAGTGTGCCATTAAACTTCCGAGTTTGAATATTATTTTACCCTCGCGTTCTGTCCCCGAATGCAAATTAGACCTTTAGACGCGAATATTAATTGGAATATTAATTCGGACATGTAAGAAACGTGTTTGTCAACGGTCCAGTTAACGATCACGCTTCATTATCTCGAGGAGTAGCGTATATTCTCGTTCGCTTTTTGCGAAAGACCACTCAAAGTCAGACGTTTCGAATTTAAACCGAGCTCTTCTCGGCTGCGCCTTCGAATCAGAAGAGCCACTTCAGACGCCTCAATCGTCTCTCTTCTTTTCCATGAAAAAAAAAAAAAAAAAAAAAAAGGGCGTGAATTCCTTTAGCGAGATTAGGCGCGTCACGTCGAAACGAAACGTCTCTCGAAGGTTGCGGCGATTAGTCACGTCGACCCACTGCACTGGCTCGAAATCGAGCACGCACCCGGCGTGTCGACGACGAACGCCGGTTAGGTATCCAAGTTTCGACCGGACAATTTCGAAAGGACGCGCGCACTTGGCGACGAGTTCTATTCGCGCCACTAGGTCACCGAGAGAACTCGTTACACACTCTCGGTGGAAATAGAGCGCGCTTGAACACGCCAGCCGTCCTCTCGAATGCATCACTATACGGCGCGATGGATCATTACGGCAGGGCAGGCTCCTGTGTGTGCTCTCTGTCTATCTACACGCCGCCTGTACAACAAATGTAAAAACCCATAGATGTCCGGGCGAGCAGGCAGTGTCTCTCAACCCGCAACCATCTTGGAAAAGGACAAGATTAGAATGCGCGTAATTAAAAAATTAATTGTGACGATGAATAATTACGTGACTCGTAGCTGAATTTATCAGTGTACTTTAATACTTGTATTTAATACTTGTTTATTATAAATCCGTGAAAAATATTTATTTAAATTCATTTAGCGTATTCGTTATAAAGAAGAAACTACATTGCCACGATTTTATTTATGACTGAAGGAAAGAAGAAAAAAGAAGGATAAGATTACTATCCATTTTTTACTAATGTAGATAAAGACCGTTGTAAAGAAGAAATTACATATTCGCGAAAGAAGGAAGAAGAGAAAAAAAGAAGGATGAGATTAATATCCATTTCTATCAATGTAGATTATTAACTTTAATCTCGGCGTTAACTTTTTCTTTTATTTTCTTTTAGTTGTAAGTATTAGAAAAAGATGAAGAATAAATTAGACTGAGATTAAAGTTAATATGTATTGATAGAAATGGATATAAGGAGAATAAAACTCGGTGAGACTTTGAAGTCCCGACATGGCTAACCTTTTAATTAAATTAACCTTTAATAAAGAATTAATTAAACGATTCCTCAGACATATAATTAGATAATTTTTACTTTTTAACTTTACAATCGTCAAATTTTTATCGAGATTATTGTTGAAACATCTTCGTAAAGTTTTAATCAATATTAAAAAATGTCAAAAAGAAACATAAAAGAAAATATCTAATAGAAAATCAACAAAGGATAGATAATTTTCACGAAACTATAATAAGTAAAAAATATATTTTCAGATTAAAAAAATTAATGTCAAAAACAAAAGTATAAAAATATTTAATTTTGGTAATGTAGAAAATTTGTTTGTATTTTTGCATAAATTCATAATTTTTTATATGACTCTCAATTCCCTTTATTATTTCATACATAAGAATATTAAGATATTCATTGAAATCATCGAAAAGTGAATACTTTACAAAGTATTTCGTATTTCATGTATAAAAATAAAAATATTTTGAATACAAAATGTTTCGTAAAATAAGTAACAAAGGACTCTTTCTATACAAATCAAATGACAAGTAACGGGGGCAAAGTAAGAGTCAACACGTTTCTTTGAAATTAACAAAAGAATATATTTCAATAAACAAAGGTAAAATTGCATAACGTTACAAGTTTCGGCTACCGGATTGAGCCCTCTTCAGACATACTTTCTAACATAACGAAAAAATCGCAGAACAACATCAATTATCGCAAATGATCGCATATTCGTAACATTCACAGTTTTGTTAATTTCAAAGAAACATGTTGACTCTTATTTTGCCCGTTACTTGTTGTCATTTGGTTTCGTAAAATATTAATTTTCTGAAAAATATTTTTCTTACTCTCCAATTTTACACAAAATAATTAAAAGAATTAATTTATATCAGAAAAAAAAATCACACGTAAGTCTACATATATATGTAAAAAAATGCAAGCAACTATTTACCGAAGCAGAAAATCGTTTTCATTTAATAAAATTAATTTTTCGAGATTGACATTACGTAGTACGTTACGTGAATATCTTTTATTCAGATTAATAAAGCTTATAAAAATCCTTTCATTTTAACATCCTACAGAACTGTCATGTATACTGCGTATGGTTCAAAGATAAACGAGACCTTTAAATCCTATTCAATGAGTACTTCGAAAGAAGAGATGATTACGGTAAATTATTGCTCTCGGCCTTTTACCTAATACGGGACAAGTCAAATTCCTTGCAGTGAGGGCTTATTACAAGCACGAGCGAACTAACAGGTATCGCGGAACAGATATTGCGCAACGAATTATCCTCGTGTTTCTCGTGAAGGGACGTGATCAATAGAGATTTTAACAGGCGCTTTCAAAGACGGTTTCTCGAAAAAAGTGTCTTTCGCAGCCTTCCACGTGTATGTACATATATACACGTACACACAAAATAGTATCAAGAATGAAAATCGAACGTACATAAATGGAAGAAGTAACGGCGATATCTGTTTAGAAGTGTACATTTCTTGTCGTATTTCCTCAGGGTATAAAAACCTGTTGATCGTGCAACTTTATTGTCGAATAAGGTAAAAGGATTGAAAGAGAATTAAGAGTTAACTGCGAATCCGTTTGTTTCCTCTAAAACAATGCTTCTCACGTAGCTCGGATAATCGTAACAATTGTCTGCAAACCTTTTTAAAGAGGGGATCCTTTATCATATTTATTTTATAGTTTCGACTTGAAGTCAAATCCATCTTTTTCACTAACCGACAGAGGCCTCATTTGTACGCAAAATACGTACGAATGGCAAACGAACAGCTGAAAAGCTTTTCTTAAAACGAAAAGATCTTCAAAAAGCTCGAAAATGTCCACGGAGAGGATACCGAGATGTACCGCGATCGTCGACGAATTTCTGTAGAAAAAAAAAAAGTATCTTCTTTCCTGGTCCCGTTTGAAGGACTTAACATTGCGGGGAACGTTGGCATTCTTCCTTCTCTGCGACGTGAGTTTGCGGTGTTTCTCGGCACACGCCGGGAATATTAAGAGTCTCCCCGTATAGTAAGCGTGTGATGCAGCATTGCTTTCCAGCGCGTAAAACAAAATGAACGGACACACAGCTTTCTCCTGACTTTCCAAAGCCGAACGCGTCCTTAGGCGATGCACACCTTCGCGAATGTAATTCGCGCTACGACGCGATAAATCGCCGATCGGAAACCGGGAACTTGCTTAAGAAGACCAGGGAGGGAAAGGAGGGCACGAGCGACAAATTTATCTCGTTATAGTATTATTCCTTCCTCTGACTTTCTTTAATCAACTTAGTTATTCAGGCGACAATTTACAGATTTTCGAATTCGCGACGTTTTGCAAATTTGCAAGAAACGTCACGGGGAAAAAATGTCATTGCTGAAGTATCTAAAAATTTAACTAAAAGTAGATGTAAATCTGAAAATAATTTTATCAAATTGTGTGTGTGTGTCAAAATCCATAGCGTACATGATGATTTTCTGAGTTATTTCACACGATGGGTCGTTTGATGTTGAGTTAATTTTTGTCAACTTTAACAGATGTACAAAAATTATTAAGTAATTCTTATGTATATTTTAACATCTTTAGAAAGTATTTATAATGTTGCGTATTTAAAAAAAAAAATTATATATAAATGTTATAACTACTCGGCAAACAAGATGACGTTTGTTTATCGTTATTCTGATGTCAAAATGAGGTCTTAAGCGTCAAAAATGATGAGTAACGTTGTTTGCTAAGTAGTTACTTGATGCTTCTAGTTTTCTCGAAGAAAAGAAATGTACAGGACATGAATGACCCAATAGTGTGTGCCAAAGTGGTAATTATGTAGGACGCTCAAACTGGTTGCTAGACAAACCAGATTCTTTTACAACGTTGCTCACTATGCTTGACTTTCCTATACAATTATTTCGACGATCCAAAATTATTTTCAGATTTACATCTAGCTGAATTTTTTAAATATTTTAACAAAATCATTTTTTTCTGTATCGCGTATCATCTCGGATAAAAGAATCGCGGAGGATCATTCCAGGTAAAGACAAGTCGCTTACGCACGGAGGAGCGACGAATTACAGACATCGAAGCGACGGCCGACAGCGATTCAGCACGACGGAATGCCAATTTTGTCGAACGACATAACCGCCGGTGTTCGCCCGCGGAAGTGCGGCACCACCTCGTTAGGACAGGTGTGCACGCGCGCGGTTAAAAGAGAAGGAAGAAGAAAGGAGGAGAGAGAAAAAAAGAGAGAGAGAGAGAGATCTCAGACACATGAACTCCGGGAGGTCTGTTGCGAATCGAGCGATTCGAGCGTTTATATGCTATGCCGGGCCTATTCCGCGAGAGCGAATCAGATCTGGTGAACGGTGTGTGTATCGAGTTGTCGGAGAGGGTGGGAGCATGGGAGGGGGCGGAGGGGACGACGAACGGGCTGGAGGAGAGAAGTATATCGAGAATGCCCGACGAAGCGGTTCCACGTTCCACAGCGCCACAGCGAGGTCAGCGTCTTTTCTGCGTACGTGGATCCGCTCGTGAAACGCACGTCGCACTAAATCTTCCGATTTCGACCGATGTTCGTTGCTGCCGGCAACATTACTCTCATCACTCATTATCATGGAAATTGATAAGCAAAAACAACATAACACAACGCGATCGACAAGTGCTGCCGCTAAGCGGTACAACGTAGAGCGTATAAATAAATATTTACCGGGTATCGCGCTCGCATGTTCCTTTCACTTGCCGTATCGTTTAGTCGATTGAAATCAATTCTAAACACAGATGTGCGCGGACAATTCGCAATCTAGAACCGCCACCGGTTGCAGAGAACCTGGAAGACTTTCGCAAGGAAATGGAAAAGAATGTTGTAGAGAGGTGGAGTACGAAGCGAGTCAGAAAACGCGATTGGCTCTGAAAATAAAGAAAATAACTGGAAGAAGAGAAAAAATGCGTTTACTATACAAATATATGAAAAAGAAATCGATTAGCAATACATTATTATAATACATTCGTACTAATGTTATGTTGAGAAAATACCGAGGATCTGTTTGTTGCCGTAAACATATTTGACAATCAAATGTACTTGTGGTTAGTCACACAGTTTTCTAATTTTCCATTATGATACATATTTTTTTACAAGTAGATATTCGATTCTTAAGAATATTCTTAATAATAAATTAAAATCTCTAAGCGCAAAAATATTCTTTTAATTAGATTTTTTATTAGTTTTCTGAGATTTTATTACATGTATATACATATATATATATATATATATCTTTTTTTGCAGGTAGATTTTAGCTTTTTATATTTATAATTTTATTAAGACTATTTTTCAAAATATTCTTTTTAAAATACATAATTCTTAAAAATATTTTTAAGAGATAATATTCTTAACAAAAAAAAAATTAAAAATCTACGTGCAAAAAAATATGTATATGTATACATATTTACTTGCAAGTAGATTTTTAATTTTTATACGCTGTAAAAAATAAAACATTAATTTGGACTTAAAGACGTATAGCGGACTTGCTGAAACATGCAAAAATGTTAAAATTAACATTTCAATGCGTTTTTGCACGTCTTAATGCCTTTAAGTGAAAGTTAATATTTTATTTTTTAGGATGTATAATAATAGAAAACCTAAACTCTCTCTATAACTTAATCTCTAATTAAAAGAATATTATTGTAATTAGAGATTTTAAGTTGTTATTGTTAAGAATATTCTTAACGAATAAGAATTGAATTCTACTTGCGAAAAAATACATGTGTATAACAAAAAACTATAGTACATTCGATTACCAAATATTTCTGACGGCAACACACCGAAACTCATTTATAATAATTGAATCAATTTATTTCTTGTTTGGATATGGGCAAACAAATTCTTGGTTGATGCAATAAAATAACTTAATTGGATCAAACATTTGGTTATTGCAACATTTTATTTGTTTCTAATAAACATTGACATCTGATAAGGTTGTTGTTTATCAGAAACAAATAAAATGTTACAATAACCAAATATTTGATCCAACTAAGTTATTATTTTATTGCATCAACCAAGAATTTGTTTGCCCATAGCCAAACAAAAAATTAATTGATTCAATTAAATAGCTTTCTCAATGCAGAACCTTGACGTTTATCGCAAATTATTTACACATTATTCATGATATTGAAAGTGATGATACGAAAGTGATGGTATAAAATGAATAGAAAAATATCTTCGATCCTGCATCGCATTCGTATTATTGTCATAAATATCAGATGCCAATCTATTGCAATAATGCCATGCGTTTCTCCACGTGATAACGTAATGCAGGCTATCGAATTACTGGCGGTAGTCGCGATAATCTCAAATGGCGCTAGTTCGCTAAAAATAAAGACCTGACCTTTCGCGGAATACTCCACGCATTTATTCTATACATTATTTTACGCGCGATTGAACTGCTATGCAGCTCATCGTTTCTTCGATATTGAATTCGCATAAGTGATCGCAAAAATCGCTCAAAATGCAACCGTTTGCAAATTGACACGACATCGGAGAGTCATTTTGCTTACGTATTCTTATTTCACGTAATGTTTTTTTTTTGTCAACCGAGAATTGTATTGATTTCATCAATATCGAATCATTCCTCAAAACAGGATATGATTCAAGTCAATTTTTATCAACATAGATTAACTTAAATCTTAGTTTAACTTACTTTTGATCTTTCTCTAGTTCTTAAAATTAAAAAAAGTTGAAGAGTAAGTTGAATCGTGATTAAAGTTAATCTTCATTAGTGGAAACAGGCATTAGTGTGACATTAACCTTTCTTGTATAGTGGTTTAAGATAATATAATTATCATCTATAAATCTCGTTAATAAACACAATATAATATTACTTTGTCGGAGTATCGATCACGTCACTTAACTCTAGGATGGAAAATGAAAAATTTCTCATTAACTTCAATAGTAAAAACTAATGTTCACTTTTCGTTTCCGACCTATGGAAAAAGTTATATGATTATCCTTTTCGCAGCGGTGCTGTTTACTTTATGTACCTGTTGCGCTTATAAGTGCAACAGGTGCGTAATTGGACTGTAAGGGAGGGGGAAAGACGAAAGGCAGAAAATCAGCATCGTGATCACGGTATCGGTTATGCAACTTTTTCCCTAAGGCGGAAACGTGAAAAGTGAAATTTTTTATATTATATGTATATCTATATACACGCTTCATAAAAAAAATTTTCACACACATATATATACGTATGTGTATATACATAAAAATTTTCACGTTTTCGCCCTAGAGAAAAAGTTACGTAACAGATACCTTGATTACAGCACAGCTTAGGAAGACTTTCTTAAAGTGTGGGATACATTCGATTAACGAGAAAATAAAATTCGTTCTTTAATTAGAGATTGCAATTAGATTAGAATTTAACTAATCAAAGCAGAGTTCACTATAAACATGAGATTAATTTTTATTCTTTTATACTTATTTTTACTAATATAGATTAACTTTAATCTCAGTTCAACTTGTCCGTCACTTTTTTCGAACTTTTAGAACTAGGAAAAGATGAAGAATTAGTTGAACCAAGATTAAAATTAAACAGCATTGGTAGAAATGAATAGTAATCAGTTAAATTCCAATTCAATTTCAATCTATAGTCCGAGCCCCTATTCTTGAAAAGTATCGCGTATACGAAAACTACGGAAGTGCTATAATATATGTAACGCATACTATAGTATTTCTCTAGTTTTCCGTATGCGATATTTTTCAAGAATAGGGGCCCTAGTCACAGTTTTAGGACATAGAACATCTGGACGTTTTCAGGACGTCTCTTTGAAGATCTGTGCATCTATGGGCAGTGTGATCAGATAATAAACCGACGAGGTCCGTTGTAATTCTCGAATGAACATAACCATGCCATCGCCACGCCGGCCACGTGACGCACACGCGCCGGGCGTCGCGATAGCGAAAGGAGCGGATAAGGCACACGCGGGGGGTACTCGACACCTGTACACAGGGTGTACAGTGTTCTACGTGCATAATCCCTGCGTTAGCGGGATTTTTTTCGAACGGAGTATCGGATTCCGATTACGGGCTCGAGTGGTGCAACAACGCGGGAATAAAAAGCAAAACAAGGGGGATATCATTTCTAAAACTCTCTAATCAGAGTCAAGATAGAAAACAGCCACTTTTAATTGGGCCCCCATGTTTTCTTCTCCCAATTCTTGGGAGAGAGAAAGAGATAAAAAAAAATAATAGAAAGAGAAAAAAATACTAAATGTATGTCCTTTCTCGCGTGATTTTAGTAGATGAACTACAAGAAAGGAATAATTTTGCTGAAGTATTTAAAAGTTTAACAAGATCTGAAAATAATTCTGTTGAACCATCAAAATAATTACGTAGGAATTCTCTCGAGTATGAGACAAAAAAATTTTAATTCCTAGAATGTAATTACAAGTTCATTTTTAACTTCATTCTAACAACAAGCCTGAATTACATAATTATTTTGATAATTTAATAAAGTTATCTTCAGATTTCTGTATGTAACTAAATTTTTAGATTTCAACACAGTTTTCCATGCATATAAAATGCGACTCGAGCTCAGGAAGTCAATCATGTAATTTTTTCTCTACAGCGGAAATGTGAAGAGTAAAAATTTTTTGTATGTATGTATCCTTTGAGAGAATAATATTTTGTTTAATATATGACTTACAAAAACTTTTTTACTTTTTATTTAAAAAATTTTGATTAAAACAAAATTTTTTAATTAAAAAGTAAGAAGGTTTTGTAAGTCATATACCATACAAAAAACATTTCTTTCAGTACACACACACACACACACATATATATATATATATACATACATACAATAATATAAATATTTTTACTTTTCACGTTTCCGTTTAAGGAAAAAGTTACATAATTCTACAGATTCTTATTAGAAAGTCTTTAATTTTTTTTGCGATGCACATATCGCGAAAAGGAAGTCATTCACCAATGATTACATTCGATATACGTCACAACGAAGACGCGCCTCTTATCAGTGAAAAACCGGCGCTGGATGATGATTTTTTCGCTGGTCCTATCCATAAATGACAGTGTTCAAAGATCGACGAATTCGTACAGAGATGCACGAAGAAACGATTAAAATCCAAAGCTCATGCCGGGATTAAATGTCTCGTCGTACCAAGAAAATTACTTGCACCGAAGTTAGGTTTTCCGGAACACCCTATATACGTCTTGTTCATAGCCGTAGAAATTCGCTGATAACATTTATGGGCCAATCGGCTCGATCGACGACGAATTAGAAAACGATGCATGACGTATGAGAAGTCGGTAATCCAGATGGAATGAGAGAAGTGCTTCTGCGACTTGATCATCGAAGGAGAAGAAAGACACGCGATCTCTCCGTTACGTCACAATGAAAAATTCATCGCCGAGCGTATTCGGAGGCGCGCAAGTGCGCAAAATGGCGCAGTTCGCGAAATCCCTCGCGTTACATGACCGTTCAAATTCGACCGCGTACACTTTCGCTACACATTTATTTCTGGATTTCCCGGAAGACCTTACCTTCGACCTTTCCCGTTCGCCCCGGATTCGCACGGACACATGACACAACGCCGAGACGTCAGAGACGGATAAAAAGAATATAAAGAGCGGCAGAGATCGAGATGAAAAAAAAACTGGAGTAAAGAAAAAAAGATCGAAAAAAAAATCGTCACTCACCCTCATCCAGCAGACGTTCCACATGAATGAAGACATTTGGGAAGGCAGCTAGCTGCTTCCGGTCCTTCAGCAACTGTGACAGGTAGTCCGCTATACTCTGCGTCGTCGTGTTAGTATTATCACACATCGCAAATTGTACTCGGCTGCTTCAATGGCGAATGTTGGCGCGTGTTGGGCGCGCGCGGGCACGCTTAATGCAACACTCAAAAGGGAGGCGATGAGTGAGCGGGCCGCGACGTTGCGCGGCGGTGGTGGCAGAGGCGGCGGCGGAGGCGGCGACGGCGGCGGCGCGGTGTCGGGACGGAGAACGACGGAGTTGTTCTCTCTCCGGTTACGAGAGAGTACCAGGCGCGCGCGGACGGGTGGAGACGTACTGACGCAGGAGCGTTTAAAAGAAAAGGAGCCGGAGCGGAGTCAGCGAAGGCGGCGGGCAGCGACGACGGCGTTGAAGACGAAGGAGAGAAGGGGAGGAGGCAGTGACGCGACGAGTGGAGGAGGGGCGAGACGAAAGCAAGAGAACGGGGGAGGAGGGGGGGGGCGAGACGAAGGAGGAGAAGAGGAGAGACTCCCGCTAACGTGGAGGGATCGGAGTGAGGGTGGTGCGAGAGAGGGGGAAGGATAGGGGGAGGGAGCCGGAGAGCGAACGCGCGAGCGACACTCCTCCGAGAGAGTCGTAAAGTCGCCTCGCCTGTCGTTCGTTTTTTTCTTTTTTTTTCTTCTTTTCCTCTTATTTTTTTTTCAGCGATGTAATCGAGAACTCCGTTTGATCGGTTCTCTCCTCGTATTTAGCGTCCGATTTCTTCGATATATACTTTTCCCGTCAGCTCCGTCGGATAATTCTCTCCCTTTTTCTTCAGTTTTATCCCGCTTGATTCGGTCAATCTTTCCTTTTCGAAGAAACACACTCACGTCGTCATAGTTGACTATTGCGCTTTCAGAAACGATCCCACTGGTAAACGCACGCCGTAGTAGATCGCGAGAAGCGTGGGAGCGACGGTAAGAAGGGAGTGAAAGGGAGGGAGATACGGAGAGAAGGAGAAAGAACGTAGGAAGAGAAGAGAGCGAGAGAGGAGCGTCGAAGATAAATAGAACGATCGACGAAGTTTTGAAGAGAGAAAGAAAAACTAAAGAGAATCAGGTGAAATGGCAAAGGGGGTGAGAGAGAGAGAAAGAAAGAAAGAGAGAGAGAGAGAGAGAAAGGATTAGACATGCATAGAGACAATGGTGTATGTCTCTCTCTCTCGCTCGCTTGTGTGAGGAGGGTAAAATTGGAATGCGAATCGCGAGAATTCAAGAGTAAGTACACACGCTTTGGAATTCTCGGCTCTACTGATTGCACCGTCCGTGCACAGTGCATGCGCGCCCGCGCCGAGTTGAGCCGAGCGGCACCGAGTGGAGCCGAGGAGCGGATTCGCGGGCGCATGCGCGCTACGCGCGCCGCGCTTTCCTGCGTCGTTGTGAGGAACGTCGTCACTTGCCATGCGTTTACCGCCCACTACCATATACGGCCTCTGCATACGCGCTAGCATCGAGCGAGAATGAGAGAAACGGAAAGAGAAAGGGAGAGGAAGATAAACGCCATACCATCGTGTCGTGGAGTTGGATAATTCAGGCCCGCGTCCACGGGCCAACGCACCGTTCGTTTCTCTTAACACGATATTGTGTGTATGCGTGAGAGGCGAATTATTGTATCTTTTTTTTTTCTTTTTCAGAAGTGTGATCTTTCACTACCACGAATGATCTCACGGGATGTCACATCTATATTTTATATCGAAAATGTCTTTGGAGTCAGCTGGAACGCCATGGAACTCCCGAAGGGAAGCTCACTTCCTCTAAAATTTTTCCGGTGATCTTTTCCAGTCACAGGTTTTCAATTACAATTTTTAATCTTGGCCAATTTTGGCTCCGGATCTCACGCGACGATATGCGCGCGCATGCAAACTCGTTAACTTTTTATTTTGGACTTTTTAAGAATATATCTAGTTTATTTATTTTTAAATATCTTTGAGATCGTTGATTGTAGGAAAATGGAATCAAAATATAAAAATTTAAAGTTCATTGTAGTAGATACGAAAGAATAAAATATTTAAGATATAAAATTCTAAAATATCTTAAATTATGTATCGCAGAATTTTTTAGAACCACTGGATGTAAAAATGATAGATCCAATATGGCGAATACAAAAAATATATATAGATGTATGTATATAATTCCTTCCAATTTTTATAAAAATTGTAACGTTTTCAAGAAAAAAATATATTTTTAAAAAACATTTTTATTTTTATACAATCTATTATTAATCAAAATTGTATTTCTAAATTAATATTACAAAATTTTAATAATTCAAAATATTTAAATTAATTTTCTGAAAAATTTTATTTTCTGAGTTATGTCGTTGTTATAACAAACGAGCACAATATGTCTTATTGGAGGTTTAAGAAAGATGAAATTTCAGTATGAATGAATAACGTGCCGATTGACAAGACAGGGATACGGTAGTGCGGTATACTTCCTCGGCAATCGTCCCGGCTTCGCAAAGAATGCATTCGTGGACAGAGGTAGGGAGAAAAAAATGGGCCGTGTGGAACATATCCTGAGTGCGCAACCAGCCGACTTCTCCCAACTGAGATCGGTGCATTACATCAACGGTGCGCAACATCGTTACGATCTCCCGAGCTCCGGCGTGCCTTAGAATGCATAATTAATAACTCTACCTACTCACTTACGATATACGAACGCCGACCAAGGCGTGAACGTACAAGGTGATATTCGCGAGTGTGTCGCCGATTCATATATTAACGACGCACGTGCCGTGCACTAACGACGCTCTTAATCGTAATTTATTTCTTTTTCTTCCTTTTAGAAAATTTTGCTTATCTTAGAGATTCTATAATAGAGTTACAGAGCATGAGCAATTTTGTCAAAATCCTATGAAAGAGAAAGATTTATATAATTTCTCCCATGCAATATATATACTTATTAACTTTAATTAAGATTATAGAATAAGAAAGTATAAGTTAAAGTAAGAGAATATATGTACTCTCTACGAGAAATTATATATACCTTTCTCTCGTAAAAGATTTTGACAAAATCGCTTGTGGCTAAACTCTTGATCATATACGATCTCTAACTAATCTGACAGAAAAATGTTTTGATTAAATCAACAAAACGTATTAACAAGAAATGGCATTTTGAAAGCAATGGATATTATAATTTTGCTTGATCTTACCAAAATGCAAATTACTTTAATCAAAACATTTTTCTCAATGCAGAGATGGTTACTTGGAGCAATAATTCCAAGACCGCGATATCAGAACATTCTCGCTAATTAAAAGTGATTGAAAATATAATAGTGATATGTTTATAACTTGCAAATTAATATTGGGCCAACGCACATATACCATTTTATTTAAAATATCATGACAAAAAAGATTCGCTTAAACGAGTTTGGATAATGATGTAATATCCATTTTTATTAACTGATTGTCTATTAATTAAAATTTTAATTTCGATTTAATTTACATCTTACCTTTTTCTTAAAATAAAAAAAGGATAAAGAGTGAGTTAAACCGAGACTAAGTTAATATAGAAATTAATATAAGAATCTTCGTTCAATTCTAAAGTTCTAAAGAGTGAATTTGCCTTGAAAACAAAATGCTAGAAGAGATGAAAAACAATACTATAAATCGGTTTAACAAAAGAATATAGCGAATCCTGGTCACGTCTCGTCGTTTGAATACAAAAATTTTATTCTATCGTGCGTTTCTCGTGTGAGGCATGCTTTTATACGGGATCCAGTGTATAAACAACCAATCCTGTAGGAGGAGCATTACTGTGATTTCTGCTCAGCTGGATTACCAATGGAAATACCATTACGAGGTAGTCACCGTTGACAGTTAATGGTGTCAACGGCGCACATTCGCCACCGGTTTGTCTTTACGAACCGCTTAAGGGAGCGCACGCAGTTGCGGAATGTTTCATCCGTGTGGAAAGAAAGCAAAGCCTATTCTCCTTTCGCCTCTCTCTCTCTCTCTCTCTCTCTCTCTCTCTCTCTCTTCAGCAGCAAAAAGTACAAATTGTAATTTTATTATAGTCTTTCATTAATGAAGATTGCAAAACAGCCGCGATGAACGGCGTCAAACGAGCTGGTTATGATTATTAAAATACAGTAAATAAATTCTTTTTTTTTTTTAAGAATCTTCTCTCTAAAAATTTTAGAGTGAATCTCACTTTAAAGAATAAAATCTTACTCTTAAAGATTGAAAATTGTTCTTTTCAAGATTAGCTCAATTTTCATCCTTTGAGATTCCATTTCAATCAACACGAAAAGAATGATTTTGCTATGTAAAAATTTAACTAAATACATATCCAAAAATAATTTGGTGTATTCTACCAATATAATTATATAGAAAAATAATTTCACTGTACTATCAAAATAATTATTTAGGACGCTCAAACTTGGTTGGTGGTTAAATGTCAAAATTTTTGATAGCATTGCTCATTATACTTGAATTTACTACGTAATTATTTTGATAGTCTAACAAAATTATTTTCAGACCTGTATTTAGCTAAAGTTTTAGATATTTCAACAAAATGATGTTTTTCGTAAAGAATTTAATAAGTTCTTTTAACAATGAGTACCTGAAATTTAAGGATATTAAATTAATGTTTACAATGCTATAATCCGAGTATGATCTTTCAATTATCCAAAACAATTATTATTGGAGATACTTAAATCCAGGTACTCGAATTATCTGGATAATTCGAATCTTAGAGAGATCTTTATTAATTATAACCATCTTTTCACTGATAATATTTCCATCGAAAGCCTTGAAAAATGTAGCAATTTAAGAAATGAATCTTAAAAATCAATTTAATATTCGCAACTTTTGTAATCGCAATTTAAATGATGGTTTGGTATTCAAAAAGTCCAATCCGTGAATTTGAATTCGAATTAACAAATTATAAAGGTGTCTCTATTCTTGGATTCTATTCAATTACAATCGGCCTCTCGTCCGCAACTTTCGAGAAATCGCCAGTGACGGAACGATCGCGCATAGATCGAATTCAAGGTGTGATTTCTGATCGATCGATCGGCCGCGTCGATTACGCCGCCTCTTTAGTGTTCTCCCACGGACTTTACCTTCTATGCCGTGTATCCAGCGCCTACACGCGCGCACGCAGGCACGCATGCACGCACGCACACGCTGGCTAATGCAAAAGTGACGTTGACGTCACGCGTCCGTACATGGCCTCACTGTGAAAATCGTGTGGGTGTCGCGCGTTATAAATTACTTCGTCTTGGACTTTTTCCCCTGTTACTCCACATCCTTCTTCCATTCCTGTCCCGATCGCCTCTGTAATCTTCAAATCTTCGAATAAAGAGAAAAAACTGCATTCGTAGATTCTGACTAACTCGATAAAAAAAACTAGGAAAGACAGAGTGAAGTCAGAATCATTAAGAAGAAAAAGCCGAATAAGTCTAGAACGTTAGTTTTTTACTAACATAAAAAGCGAATGTATTTTCGATCTGATGTCAAATCTAAAATTGTACAATAATGCCTCAACTAAGGCTTAGTAATATCTCAAATATCTTATGTCTTAATCTCGCGTACAAAGTGATGCTGTTCGATGAAGATTTAAATGATCTTCGTTTATGATCGTTCACTAAAGCTATTTACTGTATACATAATACATGCGATAGTTTATTTTGACTTTAACCTTTCGTGGTCCAACCGGAGCTTTGAAGAGCCACGCAAATACAAACAAAATAAAAATATTTTGAATCATATCATTGTAAAATCGTATTCTTGAATGTATCCGAATTTTTTCAGATTTTTTAAAGCCCAAAACCTTTTGAAAAACACAATCTGACACTAGTGAATCGGTTGGATTAGAAAAACAGTAAAAAAACATTAAACTACAGAGGGTTAATATGATCTGGACATAGGTGTGTGTGTGTGTGTGTGTGTGTGTGTGTGTGTGTGTGCGCGCGCGCGCGCGCGCGCGTGTGCGCTTCTCACATGTTGCACTTTATTTACGAATTGTCAGTAGTGTGGTAAGATTTTCTAGCAATCAAATTGGGATTGTCAACTGTCGATGCTCAAGTTATCATATCGATATATTAATATCATTAAATTGATGCTTAATGATATTAAGATGCCGTCGAACACCATTGTCTATCATCTACACTTATAAGATGCGCGTGGATGCCTGTTACCTGCTGAATTACTGATTATCTTGTCCATGTTTGCCTATCTGGTGAAAGGTCTTGGTACGTTTCAGCCGCTTTGCCGAACTCGGATCGTTTATATTTTTAAAATGTTGTAACCGCCTTCGCTGAGTCTCTTTTGTGATCGTGAAGACTTACTAATTTCCACTTCTGTTAAAGAGTTAAATAGGAAAAAATGAAAGTTTAACATTAGGTTAACTAATAGCGCATATTTTTGTTTGAATCCAGATATGAATTAATTTAATACCGAGAAAATAATAATTAAAATTTCGATTAATTCAAATATAAGCGATAAATAGATTGAATGTTTTTTGCCTACATGTTATCGTTAAAGATTTGAATAAATACTTAAGAAAGTAATACTTTGAAGAGATATTTAAAAATTTAAAAAATTATAAATAAATTTGTCCGAGAAAACTTTTGCACTTCAACTTAGAATGTATATTTCCATTATATATAATTTGTTGTTAAATTAAAAATCATACTTAAGTCTATTGCCGGTAAATCCCAAAGATTTGGCGACTTTCGCCAAATTCAGAGTTTCTATATTAAAGACCTGTTTCAAATGATGTGAATAATATGTTCTAACGTAATTCTTGAAGGCTTCCTTGGTTGACTCTCAAGCTAAAACAGAATATGTCCTATATAATATCTTTATAAATATTACTGAATATTTACGCAGATATTTTAGTTAAATTAAGAATTGTACACATTTCAATTCTGTACTAAAAAATGCAGTGAAATCATACATACATTCTCATCTGAATGTTTTAATATCTCTTAGTTTCAGTTTAAACTCAGTGTTTAAATTACAGTCCACATAAAAAAATACAATAAATTTTAAAAGAGAAAATTACGTAATATATTCATTGCTTATACCTGTAATTGTATATCGGCAATTTTATTGCAAGAAAATTCGTATTTGTTTATGGATACACGAGCTATTTCGAGATAACCAAGCTCCTCTGGTCGTAATATCAGCAATGCATGACCGCTGCTATCGTCTCCGTGAGCGATTCGACCAATACGATGGATGTATTTCTAAAAGTCGTTCAATGTTTAAAATCGATATTCATTAATTAGTATTTATTATTGAGAAAATTATCGTATTAATTTCTTTACTTCTCTTAATAGTAAGCAAAATAAATAATGAGATAATTATTACCATGGGATCATCTGGTACATCTGCACGTCTCCAGTCGACATCAGATATATCTCTCGCGACCAGTGCAGAGCAAAATTTCTGAAAAAGCGTTGCAAACTTGATGAAAAGTCGAAAATTCTTTTCGTCTGTTTCTGTTTGCTGTTAATGAAAGCATGAACACTAAGTTGTTCATGAAAATATTGCGATTTCGAGTGGCATCGGAAAACATCTAATAACATACATGTATACTCATCACTGGTAAATCAATGTAATTTAAAAGTTCATGGTAATATTTAACGGACATGCAAGAATTAAAGATCATCTTTTTTTGTTTTTCTTTAAGAACGTGAACAAAAATAGAAATCTTTTCTCGCTCAACATGCTATGTAATCTTGTTGTAAGCCTTCCACGGTCGCCATTTCCTTGTCGTCGTTTTGTTGATTTGAAAGTAAAGTTAATTCGTTAGATTCGTAATAATTCGTATAGGCGTGCATTTCGTTTCATGCATAATGTGCATATAATGTATCATTTATCCTTGTTTAACATTTGGTAAACAACAAGGATAAATGATGAATCATGTGTGAAATGGGATGCATCCTATATTGCACGCCCCATTAGAAATGCAAAGTAGTTTAAAACATAAATGTAGATACCTAACTTGTAACATTTATTAGAAACAATTTTACGTATATATGCATTACTATTCTATGTGTGTATGTGTGTATTATATATACCGCACGTACTATCCTAGAACAGCAAATAATTATTTCAAAAAATTGTTTCAAGCATATATGGATAATCAAGATATTAAAAATATAAAATATTGTTAATATTATATATAGGATGTTTCTTATAATCATCTAAAATATCTCCGTTGTTTTTAATGATATACCAAAGGAGAAAATTCGATTCAAGGGCATATTGTGTGTGTGTGTGTGTGTGTGTGTGTGTGTGTGTGTGTGGTTGAACAAAAAATGTTCTCAAGCTATTTTTTAAAATTTCAAGATCACTTTCATTTTTTTAAATGAAATTATATGATTTTTTTTACATAATATGATTCCTCTAATTATTTTGAATATAAAAGTATTAAGATAGTGATATATAAAAAAAACCAATAGTTTACGAGATACTTTATACTTTATTGTCACATGTTAGCATAAAATATTAAATATCTCGTAAACTGTTAATTTTTTTTTAATCGTACTTTAATACTTCTATAAACAGAATAATGAGATAAATCATATTGTAAAAAAATCATACTATTCCATTTAAAAAAGTAAAAATTATTTTGAAATCTCAAAAAAATATGACCTTGAGAAAAAATTTTTTATTCATCATAATATATGCCCCTTCGAATCGAATACTTTCTCCTTTAGTATTTTCTTGTATCATTAAAAACAACGGAGATATTCTAGATGGTCAAGTTAGAGGAAAAACACCTTGTATATATTAAGTAATTTTGATTATATGTAGTACTTTGTATATTCCTTAGATTTTCATAAAATGTTTGTTTTCACTCTTGTCAACAAAACATAAAATATTTTCGCATATATTCATCGTTAGCTTTTTGTAGCTTTCACGCATGCACACACGTACACTTTTCATATACATATATTATAAAATATCTCATATGAACTCCATTTTTTTTATCTTATTTGTTTTAGAAACTCTTTTTATTTGCCTTTTTGTTTTACATAGACATAATAATTTTTTAATTCTTATATTCTTATACATAAAAAGTCATAATTATAGTATTACAATGTTCATAAAACGATTAGTATTATATTATTGTATGTGTGTAATATACGCAATAATTTCGTGGAAATATCTAAATAACTTCCTGGTTAATAAAAAATTAGAATTGATAAACATTGTTCAGAAAATTGTTTAGTTTACATATTTGGACGTGAAGACATGTAGTATAAATATATTCCATCACCATTCATTATAATCCATATATTAATTATCTATTTCTGTTATAATTTATCGCCATCTTTAATTCTTTCTTATGTTTTGTGTTCTAATTAATATAAACAGTTATATAAGTACGAAACAAGTATTTTTAACATCACAGTATTATATATGTGTAAAGATGCATACATTTATACGGATTTAATTATGGAGCATAATTGTTATTCTGTAATTATAAAATAAACAACAAAATGAAAACTGATTACGGAAGTTATATAAATATATAAAATACCTGCATAATTACACAATCTATATGCCAATGCTGTTGATTGATTAATAATTAAGACCAATTTTTTAATTATAAAAGAATTAAGATACTTATAATATGTGTATAATG
>NW_017305397.1:771596-777388 GCF_001594115.1 Trachymyrmex septentrionalis | reverse complement strand
ATATATATTTATTTATTTATTATGTAAGATATATGTTTATGCTTATATATCCATGTACTAATAATAACATAAAATTCATTATTTTTTTCTTTTATAATTTTTAAGATAAAGTATATTTTAACATATTTTAACACAGTCCTACACCGTTTATCCTAAACCTTTTTTTCTTTTTGTTGTATTATATTTTTCCTCAACATAACTGAAACAGGGCGAGGAACAGCCTGATACTTAGAAGTATCAGGCTCCTCGCCCTGATGAAACGGACTGCAAGGTTTATTACATTATCACTAATTAATAGAAACTATGTTTAATTTATATATTAAAACAGGGCTCGGTATATATTAAAACATACACGATACACTTTTCGGTCGATTTTCAGCTTAGTTTCCCGTCCCTTACCTCACTAACCTGTACACATCAAGCTGAAAATCGATCGAAAAATGCATTGCGTGCCGAACTCTGCAATAAGATAATCTATTCAATACAATTATTGCCCAAAGGAAATAAAATTAACTGCCATATCTCAACTATCAAGAGGTCATCACATAGAAATCTAAATAATATATCCTTAAACGAAATACATTGGCGATGCTGCCATCTTTATTTGAAAATCTCTCTGTTCCCTTTCTAAATCAGCCAAATTAATGTTTGATTTCCTGCAAAGGGAAACAATGTCTTATAAATCATGATCGTAATTAATATTCGATATTGTAATTGATTGCTTACGTTTGTAACAAGATTCTTCCGCGAAAAGCTGCTAAATGAGCATAATACGTTGGTGCCGGATAGCTTACTGATCTTGTACAGCGGGCATACATATGGCAAAGAAAATAAGTCATTTCCTCAAGCTGATCTTCGTTAAATTGAGAATCGTTGCATATGCATCTGTATTTTGTAGGCCTCGCTGTACCCTGTGCATTTATAGTATAATCAACATTTACATATCAAATGAATTTTATTTGGTTAAAGAAACATGCGTTTGTAAACATAGTTTGGAAATTTAATTATTTAATTATTTATACATATATATACTTTGAAGTATTTTGAAGTAAATTATTATAATTATTACGAGTTAATTATTCTTAATTGCTATTAATCATTGTAAAATTTTTTATGTTTATATTTATTTATAAACAATGAGACATTTATAATTATACATATGAACGTATTAAAAAAACAAGCCAATGATTTTACCTGAATACTCGCATGTGATACGAGATAAAAATCAATATGATCTGGATGCGTAATAGTTTTATCGACAATTGTACCCGCTCTCACGTTACAGTTTCTGTCATCTGTTTGATATTTATTTGTGGGAAAGAGACGCACATGATGTCTCTTCTGAACAATCATGCAGGTAACTTCAATATTACCTTTATTAAATGCTTTAATTGCATTTTTAATAGCATTTATTTCATAAAACATAACTTGAGGAAGTTGTCCCTCGCTAACTCCGTCTCTAGATATTGATATAAATATAGAATCAATATGCACTAATAAATTTTTTATTTACTCTAACTGAACATTCATAATTGTTTATATCTATGTAATAGTTTTTCTCTTTATGTATATATATAAAAAGAATTTATTTTTAATAATTTATATAATATTGAACATTGCCAATATTATACAACATACCGGTAATAGATGAGTCTTTGCGGTGAAATCTTTGTTCCCTGATAATAGATATTAAGTTGTGATAATATTATTGCTTCAAGATCTAAAATCATTTCTTCTTTAGGTGGTTGAAGTCTGAGTGTAACACTATACTGGAAAGCTGAATTATTTCTACTTGCAGCAACCTAAATTAATGATATTTCTTATTAATACACATATTCACATAAAAGAAAAGTGCGTTTAATAATTATACAAACCGCCGCTATAGATGGTACATTTTTAGAATCAGGAGCCGGATGAGTTACATCGGCACCAACAAGCATGCAAGAACAGTTTCTTAAACATGATGGCCTAAGAAAGGAAAAAAATCGGAAAAAAAAGTTTTATTCGAGACTATAAAGATTTTTATAAAACAAAGCATAAATATTATTCACTTACATGTTATCCAATATATGATTGATGCCATTTAATTTTGAGTTTATTTTTTGTAAAAGATTTGTTATTGTAGCAGTAGCATTATATTTATTTCTCATTTCCACATTTTTTTTTTTTATACACTGTGTCAAAACACCTACGTCCATTTCGCTAATTTTTTTTACACATCCTAAGATAATAATAAGTATCATAAGATTGATTTATATTCAGAATAAGAAAGTATAATGAAAAGAATCATATGTACTCACCATATATTGGGTCTGTAAAATCTGGTATGATAACCATTATCAATTGTAAATGTTTCTGATGATTGAAGTAAGTTGTGATACCATTTGTATTCTGTTTATTGATTGTTTTAAATGGACTTTCAGGGTTATTAATTGTCATACCAAAGGTTCTTGCTAAAAAAATAGATTTAATATAATAACAAAATGTACTATGAACACAACTATATAACATAATTCACAATTGCAAATTATGCATAATTTTTTTATCAATTAGATGTATTATACTTTTTGGAAACTAAAAAATATGATATATATATATATATAAAATATAGAATACATTTGAAAATTATAACTTTATTTATCATATACTTAACCAGTGTCTTGTAATTTTTTTACAAATTCCCATATTTGAGGATCAGTTATTCCAGTTAAGTTAAGAATAGTCCACGAGTTAAATCCCAAATGTTTGGCTTGATTAAACTCGTGCAAATTCCATACTCCTTTTTTTACTAACGTTGAGTCTTTAGCATATTTCAATGTAGGAGGAGGCAAAACTCTGGCATCAACCTTTTGCATTTCTGTACTTACAGATACATTGAACTCTTTTTTCATGACAGGACTACGATTTATTTCCAGTTTTTTGAACTAGACATATAACACAATAAACATAACGATATAAACATAACAATATAATATGTTCAATCTAACAATGTAAAGATCTTTTACCGCTGCTTCTATGTTCTGTTTACGTTGAGACGCACTCGTTGCTGCTACTCGAATCATATTTCTGGTTTGGGTTTCATTTAATTTTTTATTAAAGGCCTGACCACCCACAATGCTGCATAACTATAAGTGTTCAAAGAAATTTTAAATTTATTTTACATTATCACTTACTTGTAGCAAATATAAAACAGCTTACGTACTTCAAGAGGGACTAAGATTTTGTCTCCGTTGGAAGTCTTGCCCACATGAAGAGTAGGCAAATCAGGTTTTCTTATGCTATATCCCTTTATGACCCGAAAATATGTTGTTATTGAGTAAGATACATCGGATGATATAAACGTATGTGAGTTACAACTATCGGGCCACAAATCGAGTACACGGTACGTACGTTTCGATTTTGATATGTTAGGTATTTCATAAGTCACTTTTAAGCCTTTCAAAAAACCTAGTATCTTGTCTTTATTTTTTATTATATCACTATGAGAAAGCTTTTCTTCCCCAATCTTTGTAAGTTCAGTTATGTATTGAAGTACTCTTTGATTCATGGTAAATCCTTTATGAGCAACTAAATAAAATGTAAGAAGTAATATATAGAGACTATAGATAAATATATTTATTATAGTTTTCAGCTTAAAAATTATTAAAAGCTTTATAAAAGTATTGTTTATAATTGAAATGATAAAAAAATCATATCAATCATATTCAATATATCATATCATATTAATGGATATCTTACCATCTACATTTAGATATGGTTTCCACCCAAGTACACCAGAGAGAAATCCACCGTGTACTAGAAATAAGCCATCACCTAGTAGCTCACTTTCATCAATTTTATCAATTTTATTAAGTTTATCTTCCACATCCCAGTAAAGTGATCTTCCAACCTATAGTAACATATTTTATATCATGCATTTTATATATATTTTACTACATTTACATTAATTTCCTCTAATTAGATTATAAAGTATATAAATAAATACATATTTTTAAAAAGTTAGTTTCTATTCTCAAATTAATATACAAAATTAATTTATTTAAATAAATATGATTTATTTAAAAAAAATCAATATTATAATTAAACTTAATAAAAATTATTATTAATGCTAATTAATTTTAATTATTATAACATTATTAGAGAAGAAAATGGTACTATGGCCCCTCATTTACACATTACACAATAACTTGATTAACAATCAATATTAAACTTAAAATTTAATGATTACATTCATCCAAGTACTGCTCAATTGATTCTAGACTCAAAGAATATTCTATTTCTTTTTACCAATCACTATATCTTAGAAAGAGAGGGAGTTAACTGTTCTTATATTCTCTCTTTCTTATTCTTGTTGACTACTTTTGTGATCTATATATTCAGAATAGTAGTTTATGCCCTCCAAGGCCATACTATTATTTAACTTTGCATAACTCGAAACATATATAGTCAAATAAAATGTTAAATAATAACACATTAAAATATAATTACATTAGTATGATAATATGTTCAAGTTTAAAAAGTAATGAGGACGTATGTGTAATTAATTATTGAACTGTATCTTAAAAACATTTCGTAATGTTTAAATGTAAAAATGCGTTATAATAAATATCAGTTATTAGCATCTTATCACCACTGTATAGCAGCAGCTTCTAAACAAACGATTCCATAAGTAATCATTAGAATTCGTCAACTAATAATGGAAACATTTAAGAGAGACCAAATATTATCTTTCTACATAATCGCTTACATTAGTAAATCTCGATTCTGGTGCATGACGCATGATTATATCCAAGACTTGTAAAGCGGTTCGATCTTTATTTTCTGCAAGACCAGGTCTCAAATTTTTTATCCAACTAAGATCAATATGAGCCACTTTCCTCAGGTTAATTTTATATTGTTTCTTTTGGTTCTTCTCATTTTCAAACCAGAAGACATCTTCCTTCTATATAGAATGAAAAAAAATTAAACTATTATAAAAAAAATTCTTTTTCTTTGTTTTATTCTCAAAATATTTTCATCAAACAATATTATTCCATATATGATAAATTGTGTTAAATTACAATTAACGTGTGTATTACTTACTTCATTGGGGAAAGGAAGCTCATTTGCGCTATATGCATTTTTATTCCCATCATAAGCTGGAAATCTCTCGCTAAAATGTTTATTTCTACATTGTTCAAAAATATTTCTACATAAAATCTTAGGAAGTCTGGTTTCTTTCTTGGTTTCTGTTTTCTTGGGCTTTTCATCAAGAGGACGAATATTAATATCATAATGAACTGCATTGGTTACAAACTTATCGCTGAATATAATTTGGAACATATTTGTAAACACAGAAATGTTGTCCCCTATTGTCCCACCACATAGTGGATTTTTTCTCTTTGGTATCATGTTATGATATACTTTCAATTGTTCAGATGACATTTTTGCCTTTTCAGTCTTTTCTTTGTGGAATGGATCTGTCAAAGCAAGCTTAGATACCTGAAAAAAAAAAATTTTTTTTTTTTAATTAAATAAATTCAGAATGCAATATATATTTGTAAGATATTTGTAACAGATATTTTATTAAACACATGCATGTATAATTATATTTAAAAATAATATGTGTATTTTATATAACATAATAATATGTAATCATACATCAAGAGTACTTGTTGATGGTTGTTCTCGGTGCACACCACTTGTCTGTACTTGTCGATGATCACCAGCAGCACCAGTACCAACTATAAAAAATAAAAATGTGTATGTATGTATATATATATGTACACGCGCGCGCGCGCGCGCGCGCGCAC
>NW_017305397.1:753747-771472 GCF_001594115.1 Trachymyrmex septentrionalis | reverse complement strand
CACACACACACACACACATCTGTGATAAAATCAGTAAATAGATTTTTGTAAATCCTACAATTTTTTAATAAAACGTATAATTTTTTTAGATACTTCAGGATTCCAGTACTTTTTCCTTATCCTGTGTGTGTGCGCGCGCGCGTGCACATACATATATATGTATGCATACTCACACATATATCTAGTGTCCTACTTTAAGAAAAATAAATAAAAACTGAAGGAAAGATTTATATAAAAATGATATAAAATATGTTTAATTTGAAACAGTTTTTAGACATTTCCTTCATTTTAGATTTGTTGAAAAAAATGAAGAAAATTCTTTTTTTTTAAATAAAATTAATTTTTTATTATAATTCAATTTTCCTCTAATCATTTTATATTTAAAAAATCATTAAAATGAGATAAATAAAAAAATCAATACTGAAGATATTTAATTGTGGCATATTACTCTAATATGAGAATATAAACTATTTTATATGTTATATACTGTGTTAGCATAACAACCGCTAGTCTCGGGGAAAGAAAACTAGTTGCAGTAGTGATCCCCGGGGTGGGTGGGTCCCAATCACCAGGACACAGCGCGTCCTCGGGTTGCGGATAGAGGAAAAGCCTCGCTATCTCAGTTGAGGATAGAGGTTAGCTGCGAATAAATTGAATAAGCAGTCGCGGACAGCCGATTGGAATGGTCCTCCTGTTTGGGGGTTGGGCGTGGGTTTGATAGGCTCACACCGTGAAACGACTTTATCTAGAAACAACCAAAACTCGCCATGGATTCTTCTGGGGTAAAATTTTCCGGAGGTAAACTAGTATACCCTCCCCCGTTCGGATCTCCGGGTGGGGACTACCTCGGGGAACTCATGTCGTATAAAGTCAAAACGCGGGAGAGACTTCAAAGTGGGTACGTGGAACGTCCGAAGTCTTTACAGACCTGGGGCGTTTCAATCGATGGTCGGGGAGGTCGAAAGGTACGGGGTAGAAGTTGTCGCGTTGCAAGAAACAAGATGGGCCGGGGAGGGTTCGCTTAATGCGGGTTCGTACACGCTTCACTATGGAGGGTCGGAGATCCATAGTCTTGGCATCGGTTTTATGATTAATAGGAAAATCTTATCCGCGGTAAAAGACATTAAATTTATAAACGAAAGATTAGGATTGCTCGTTGTGCAGGGCCGATGGTACAAGATCGCGATAATCAACGTACACGCGCCGACGGAAGATAAAGATGGCGAAATTAAAGACGGGTTCTACGAAGAACTCGAACACCTCGTGGATCAATTACCGAACGATTACATGAAAATAGTCGTGGGAGATTTTAACGCGAAAATCGGTAAAGAGGACATTTTTAGACCAACGATCGGGCTCGAAAGTTTGCACGAGGAAAGTAACGATAACGGAGTGAGGGTAATTAACTTTGCGACCGGCAAAAATCTTATCGTCAAAAGCACGTATTTTAAACACAAAAATATCCATAAACAAACTTGGATTTCCCCGGATGGAGGCACGCGTAACCAAATTGATCACGTTCTTGCAGATAAACGGCGCCACACGAACGTACTCGATGTCAGGTCTTATAGGGGGGCGGATTGCGACTCGGATCACCTCTTTGTAATTGCCAAAATCAGGGAACGTCTTTCGCTAAACAAAACTAACGGGCAGTTGTTTGGAACTAAACGTCTAAATGTACAAGGTTTGATCGAGGGAGAAAACGGAATAAAATACGCGGTCGAAGTAACGAATAGACTCGCGGCTTCAAAGGAAATAGATGAATCGGATGATAACACGGTTGATAAACACTGGGAAAACGTACGAGACGCGATAGTAAAATCGGCGGAGGCCACGGTTGGTTTTTGTAAAAGGAACAAAAACAAGCCGTGGTTTGACGAAGAATGCGTAAAAATTGTTAAAGTACGAAACGAAGCGCGCATCACGTGGTTGGCTCAAAATACGAAGGAAACTCGGGATCAGTTTCTTAAGATTAGGCAAGAGGCTCATAATATGTTTAAAATTAAGAAGCGTCAATACTTAAAACGTAAAATTGAAGAAATAGATGAAAATTGTAAAAGCAGTAACGTACGAGGCACGTACATGGGGATAAATAATTTTAGAAAGGGATTCCAAGCTAGGACGGAAATGGTGAAAGATGAGAACGATAATTTAGTTACGGATACAACGGCAGTTTTAAACACATGGAAAAATTATTTTGATCGGTTATTGAATGTCGAATCTGAAAACGACCGGGAAATAGAGAATTTTGAGTATCACACGGCTGAACCTAGGATTAACGAACCGACAATTTCAGAAGTAGAAAGCGCGATTAAAAAATTAAAAAATCACAAAGCACCGGGTAATGACTTGATTCCGGCGGAACTGATTAAATGGGGGGGAAGTAGATTGATAGAAGAAATTCAGAAATTAATTATCTTAATATGGAATAAAGAAGCATTGCCGGAACAATGGAAAGATTCAATTATAATCCCGATTTTCAAAAAGGGGGACAAAATGAGTTGTAATAATTACCGGGGTATCTCACTTTTACCTACATGCTATAAAATTCTGTCGAATATTTTATTAATGAGGCTTGTACCATATGCAGATGAGATAATTGGAGATCATCAATGCGGCTTTAGGAGAAATAGATCGACTGCGGACCAAATCTTTACTATTCGGCAAATCTTGGAGAAAAAATGGGAATTCGACCAATCGGTACATCAACTTTACATTGATTTTAAAAAAGCGTATGATTCGATAAAACGGGAGAAAATGTATGAAATTTTAACTCGGTGGGGGATACCCAAAAAATTGGCTAACTTAGTCCAAGTTTGTTTAAAAGATACCAGAGGTAGAGTAAGAATAGGTAATCAAATGTCGGAAACTTTTAATATTCATAGCGGATTAAAGCAGGGGGATGCATTGTCACCTCTTCTGTTTAATCTAGTATTGGAATATGCTATTAAAGAAATGCAGAAGAGTAATGATGGTTTGCAGTTGAACGGTACAACACAAATATTAACATATGCGGACGATATTGCTTTGTTGGGAGATAATAAAGAAACACTAATAAATAACGCTAAAATTCTATTAGATAAAACGAAAGAACTGGGGCTGCAAATAAACGTTGAAAAAACTAAATATATGGTCACTGATAGAATTCAGAATATTCATAATAACGGAAACCTGGTCGTCTGTGATAAAATTTTTGAACGGGTTAGCAATTTTAAGTATTTAGGATCGATTTTAAACCAAACTAATGAAATAAGAGAAGAGCTCAAGAGAAGAATTAATTTGGGGAATGCGTGCTTCTATTCGGTTAAGAAACTACTCGGTTCGCGGATATTGTCTAGGCGCTTAAAAATTAGAATTTACAGAACGATTATTTTACCGGTAGTCCTTTATGGCAGCGAAGCGTGGTCACTTACATTACAAGACGAGAAAAGATTTAGGGCTTTCGAAAATAAAGTACTTCGAAAAATCATCGGGGCAAAACGCGATGAGGAAACGGGCGAATGGAGAAAATTACACAACGCAGAATTACATCAATTATATAATAGTCCGGATATTATTAATGTCATAAAATCGCGTCGATTAAGATGGGCAGGTCACGCGGCGCGTATGGATGAGAATCGAATTGCATATAAAGTACTAATTGGTAAACCGGATGGGAAAAGACCATTGGGTAGACCAAGACGTAGATGGGAAGATAATATTAGAATGGACCTTAACGAAATGGGGTACGAGGGTCACAAATGGAGGGATCTGGCTCAGGGACGGGAACAGTGGCGGGATTTGGTATTTGCGGCAATGAGCTTTCGAGTTCCTAACGCCTAATAATAATAATAATAATAATATGTTATATAAAGTATTTGCTTTTCAATAACTTTGTCAAAGTATTTTTATATATGAGATAAAAAAATTAATTATTCGTTTTGTGTATAAGTTATGAATACAAATACATTAATACATCAAAAAAAGAGCAATTCTTTTTAAAAAATTATATAGCTATGTGAACTTTTTACATAAATTTTTTTATATCAAATATTAAAAAATATACTAAATTTAGTAATTGTTGCTGTTTCTAATTATATTACTATTAAAGAATATTTACTTGAAGCTTTTTGCTGCTGTTGAGGTAAAGTTGGTGCTCTGTGTTGCTGTTGTTCCCAAGCTGTTTGTTGTGGGCCCCATGCTCCTTGTGGTTGCTGTTGTTGTGGTAGTCGGCTCCATGCTCCTTGTGATTGTTGTTGTTGTTGGCTAGATGCTCCTTGTAGTTGTTGTGGTTCACTTTGTGGTATTTGTTGTCGTGGGCGACCCCATGCTCCTTGTTGTTGTGGTTGGCTCCATGCTTCTTGTGATTGTTGTTGTTGGCCCCGTGTTTCTTGTGGTTGTTGTTGTGGTTGGCTCCGTGCTCCTTGTTGTTGTGGTTGGCTCCGTGCTCCTTGTTGTTGTGGTTGGCTCCGTGCTCCTTGTTGTTGTGGTTGGCTCCGTGCTCCTTGTTGTTGTGGTTGGCTCCGTGCTCCTTGTTGTTGTGGTTGGCTCCGTGCTCCTTGTTGTTGTGGTTGGCTCCGTGCTCCTTGTTGTTGTGGTTGGCTCCGTGCTCCTTGTTGTTGTGGTTGGCTCCGTGCTCCTTGTTGTTGTGGTTGGCTCCGTGCTCCTTGTTGTTGTGGTTGGCTCCGTGCTCCTTGTTGTTGTGGTTGGCTCCGTGCTCCTTGTTGTTGTGGTTGGCTCCGTGCTCCTTGTTGTTGTGGTTGGCTCCGTGCTCCTTGTTGTTGTGGTTGGCTCCGTGCTCCTTGTTGTTGTGGTTGGCTCCGTGCTCCTTGTTGTTGTGGTTGGCTCCGTGCTCCTTGTTGTTGTGGTTGGCTCCGTGCTCCTTGTTGTTGTGGTTGGCTCCGTGCTCCTTGTTGTTGTGGTTGGCTCCGTGCTCCTTGTTGTTGTGGTTGGCTCCGTGCTCCTTGTTGTTGTGGTTGGCTCCGTGCTCCTTGTTGTTGTGGTTGGCTCCGTGCTCCTTGTTGTTGTGGTTGGCTCCGTGCTCCTTGTTGTTGTGGTTGGCTCCGTGCTCCTTGTTGTTGTGGTTGGCTCCGTGCTCCTTGTTGTTGTGGTTGGCTCCGTGCTCCTTGTTGTTGTGGTTGGCTCCGTGCTCCTTGTTGTTGTGGTTGGCTCCGTGCTCCTTGTTGTTGTGGTTGGCTCCGTGCTCCTTGTTGTTGTGGTTGGCTCCGTGCTCCTTGTTGTTGTGGTTGGCTCCGTGCTCCTTGTTGTTGTGGTTGGCTCCGTGCTCCTTGTTGTTGTGGTTGGCTCCGTGCTCCTTGTTGTTGTGGTTGGCTCCGTGCTCCTTGTTGTTGTGGTTGGCTCCGTGCTCCTTGTTGTTGTGGTTGGCTCCGTGCTCCTTGTTGTTGTGGTTGGCTCCGTGCTCCTTGTTGTTGTGGTTGGCTCCGTGCTCCTTGTTGTTGTGGTTGGCTCCGTGCTCCTTGTTGTTGTGGTTGGCTCCGTGCTCCTTGTTGTTGTGGTTGGCTCCGTGCTCCTTGTTGTTGTGGTTGGCTCCGTGCTCCTTGTTGTTGTGGTTGGCTCCGTGCTCCTTGTGATTGTTGTTGTTGCTGGCTAGATGCTTCTTGTGGTTGTTGCTGTGGTAGATTCTGTGGTGTTTGTTGTCGTGGACGACTCCATGCTCCTTGTAGTGGTTGTGGCTCGCTTTGTGATATTTGTTGTCGTGGGCGGCCCCCTCGTTGTTGTTGTTGTTGTTGTGAATGATCCTGTGATACTTGACGTGTGCCCAACGATTCTTGTTGTTGCTGACCTTGTGGTAACAACTTCTGCAAACTCTTAGTTATTTTCTGTTGCTGTTTTGTATCTTACTTGTTGCTACTTTGAATTTTTGAGTACCTTTTGTTGTTTTGAAGAACCATCAGCAGTCTGTTTCGAAGTTGATGCAGCTACTTCCTGTTCCTTTGCTATAATTTGTATTATTTTTTATTAAATATTTCTTAGGCCGATTGCATCAATTTCAACTTTAAGCGAGGTTTAAAACTCTCTATTTCTCTCTCTCTTTCGACTTTAAAGAGAAACAGTAAGAGTTTTAAGTCTTGCTTGAAGTCAAAGTAATGTTGGTACAATCGGGTTTTAAAGAATAGGTACAAATCAAGTTTTAAGAAATTGTAATATAAATATTTACATACTTAAAGCTTTCAACTAATTTAATTTCAGAGCTGTCCTGGGTATCTATCATGGAACATGTTGAAATAAATTCCGATCGAAATTATACCGTTTTTCATAAAAAATACAATAGAAATCTAGGAAATAATTGAATAATTCCGATCGGAATCCATTCCGACTTGTTTCATGATAAATGCCCAGACTAGGTATTTTTGGCCAAAGAGAATTAGATAGAGCGGAAGCCGGAAGATTCGCGTATATCGTAACAATCTGTCAAGTTGGACGCACAATTACGTTCCTAATTTCATTTTTATTTTATATGGAAATTTTATATGGAAAACAGAATATTAATTGTAATTGTAAAAGTATTTCGTAGCCATGCAGTTTTAGTATATAGATATGAAAATGAAAGATACCGAGTTTGAATCTCGTTCGACTTCGTTAATTTTTTCATCGTTATTACTATTGAAATGCAGCATCAGATTCACAAGATAACACTAATAACACTATACGGAAAATATATTACGATCTCATAAGGATCTTCCATTCTATCTAATCCTTTTTGCTTTTGACTTAAAATTAAAATGTGTCGATATTCATGCCTATTATCGTTTCGACTCTGTTTTAAAAGAGCAATGAAATAAGGAGTAGGTACGGTAACAGACACGAATACCGATATATTTTAATTTCAAGAGAAAAGTATTAGATCGTACCCCTGCATTCTATAACTTGTACAGTCGTTATAACGTTATTACAATTGCACAGCTTTTTTACTGTATAAAATATCTATGCAACTGTCGTTGAGCACGAACAATTGCATAACGAATACAGAATACAGAAGCTGAACAGCTCAGTATAATGATCACGTAATTTTTTCTCTGGGACAAAAACGTGAAAAGTAAAAATTTTTTGTATGTACATGTATACACACACACACACACACACACACACACACACACACACACACACACACACACACACACACAAAATTGTTTTAAAGAAATTGTACAAAAACTGTTTTAAAGAAAAAGTTACACGATCGTTACCCTAATTTAATTAAATAATTACTTTTAAATAAATAAATAAATACATAAGTTCTTATAGTTACATTATGTTATACTTTCTACACTTATGAAATAGGTTTATTATAAAATAGGAATATTAGAGGAAAAAAAAGTAAAGAAAAATTATATAAAAAGTTCAGCTACAGAAAACCTAATGCCATCTTAATTTGTTGACATTTCAGACCTATGGTTATCTTTTGTTGCGTCGAACTAGCTAATGCTTCTGAGGATTGTTCCTCTTGTTGCTGCGAGGACTGTCCTTGCGAAGTCTGTTCTTGCGAAGTCTGTTCTTGCAAAGTCTCTTTTGAGGTTGACGCAGCTGTTGTCTGCTTCTTCTTCTTCTTTCCTGTAATTTGTATTATTCTTTATTAAATATATATCTCTTAAAGAATAGGTGCAAATCAAATTTTAGAAGATTGTAATATACACATAACACATTTATACACTTGAAGCTTTTAGCTAATTATTTAAATAATTACTTTTAATAAATACATACATAAGTTCTTGTAGCTACATTATGCTATACTTTCTGTACAATAAAATAGGTCTATTAAAATAGGAATGTTAGAGAAAAAAAATAAAAATTATTTATTTTTGTATAATAATTATTATTATACAAAAGTTCAGTTGTAAAGAACATAATGCCATCTTGACTTCATTCTACAAATGCAAGTGTGCACAGCAACAATAATTGCGTTTTACTTGATACTTGCAAGTTGCAATGTTCACGAGTAACATTTATCTTTGTATTTTTAATAAATAATAAGGATAAAATGATGTAAGAACATTGTGAATGCCAAGTGGAACGCAGCCAGTACGAATATGTTACACTTTTAGTATAGTTTGTTTGTATTGTAACAACTCTGAAGTTGTTATAACTCTGGAATACAGAAATTCAATTTCGTAACGTTTTCGATTTGCTGACTCCGAGTCAATGATCTGTTCCTTTTATTTATATTTCTTGCATAGTTTAGCTCTTTTTTTTGCAGCTAAAAAGAACGTATCATTGACTAGAGGTTGAGTCAAGCCAGCAAATCGAAAACACGATTAGATTGCATATTGTAAGATCAATCTATAATACATAGATTGATTATACAGATTTATTTATTTCTATATATTGTGACTTGTTTTTTAAAATACAAACAAATAATTCGGATAATGAATTGAATTATTATAGAAGTAATCAATTATCGATGTATTTGTAGGAAAAATGGAGACATTTGCTTTGAAACGATCGCATATAACAGCTGGCACTTACCTTTCTTCGTCATTTTGTCTTAATTCAATATCAAACAAAGCTCCAAAGATATATTGCGTGACACAATCACTTGTTAGCTCCGTTGGGTAACAACTACAATGTTCTAATTATGTTGTTACCAAGTTTTGCTGTCTCGTATCTCGTCAAACGACAGTTTACCCTCGAATGTTCTAGAAGCTTTCACAGCACATATAAGTGAGTAACGGAATTCCCCGAACTCTGGATACCTCGGATTTTGTTACAAACACGCAAAATGTCTGCTCAACGATTGGAGATAAGAGATAGATGAAGTATAATGGCTACCTCTACACAGTGCACCGTCATAGTATAATGCCCATATCAGGAGGTCGATCAAGTGTATCTCGAAATGAGATAAAAATTATAAAAATGAGCAAATTTATTAGGAAATTCATTATTCAATTATTTAATGAATTTACTTTTGTAATTTTCATCTCATTTCAAAATACACAATCGACTCCCAGACTACGAATTAACGATTACGATTGACGGTTATTCGGTTCTACTTCAACCAATCACAATGTAGCAAATCCATCGTATTACACCGAAGTACAAGCTTATTTTTGCTCCTCATTGTACATGAAGTCTTATACCCGAATTCATAGTCCTTCCTTAAGGAACGAGGATTCCTTGTTTCTTATTTTAAGGTTTCATAAACCTTCCTTGATCAAACAAGAAACTTTATTAGCTTCTTTTTTTCAAGGAAGGTTACGAGTTTCCTTGAGGAGGTGCAGTCTTCATAACCAATCAAATCACCAAATTTAATTCATCACTGGTCTTTTTATTTTCAATAGCTTTTAATTTCGAGAAGATCTGTCGTATCGATAATTATTTTCAATAGTTTTTTTTTCGAAAATAAACTGTGTCAAAAGTATTTTCTCCTTCTTCGTATAATAAGCATTATGACGAATCCGATTGGAAGCACTGATGCATATTAAGCCGTTGTACACTGATTTGACTTAAGTATAAAAATAAAATCTAAATATTTCGAATTATGAAATACATATTTTACCTAACAGCACAATAAAATATATTGAGTATTTTACAATTTAATCGATTTCCATGTTTATTTATAAACATATATTTACCTTATTTTGTGTATGTATGACAGTTTTAATGTGCGCGGTGAGTGCGTCCAATTAATTCGCTATTAATTTTATTTTTTATCCATTATTGTTGTAAAATGCTTAATCACGACTTTATTTAATTAACAATGTCTTTATAACTTTTGTTATTCGTAATTCATGATATTACGTTTGCATATATTATATATTATGACATACTGCCTTCAGTAGGTTACTAAAATCCCTAATATATTTCTTCCTTCGGGAAGGCAGACTTGAGATCCATTTATGAAACAAGGAGGCCTTGGAGAATCGAGGAATCTTTCATGGAGGCTTCCTCTATTCTTAAAATAAGGAAGGACTATAAATATGGGTATTAGGGTTGATAGGAGCAACAAATTACGAAGCCTATCATTTCATTAAAGAATCAAATTTTATAATTTTATTCTTAAAAACATTTTAATAAATAAAATGATATGTTTCTTATTTACGCGCAGATACACGTTTTATGCTGATATTTTACCTTCAAGAAGTAATATTACGTCATAAAATCTTTTTGATTTCTTTTTTATAAAACTGATGCAAAGGCGCGTACAAAGGCAGATTTTGCAAATTGGTTCTTCAAAAATTATAATAAATAAAATCATATGCATTTCAACTGCACTATAGTATACATCAGATGAAATACAAAAATAAATTATTATTTTGCCTTTTTCCCCAAAAAATTGCTCTTATCGAGGGAGCCTTTCCTGATTACGAGTATCGCAATTAAAACGCGATTCATGTAATATTTTAGCATAATTTCAGCATAAGGAAATTCATATATAAGTGCTGATCTAGATCAATTATGCTGGTTTTTCTTCTTAAAGAAATAATTATTATTTCTTTATGATACTTTTTGGGATTTCTTTCTTATATTGCTGGGAAAAACTCGTACACAGATTTTATAAATCGATTCTTGAAAATTTTTTAATAATAAAATTATGTATTGTACTATATCTTATAACTGCGTATAGTACACATTAGATGAAATATTAGAACAAATTTTTATTTTGCCTTTAAAAAAAAATCGCTTTGTCGCAATTAAGATGCAATTCATCCAGTATTTTAGCCGTAATTTCAGCATATAAAGAAATTTGTCACATATATAAGATATTAGATATATAGATATTATTAATTATAAGGGGTGCCTCCTTATTATGATATATCAATCGCACATCACCAATGAGCTAATTTAAAATAATATGATCTTATTGGTAAAGCAGTGAAAAATTACTAGGAACAGAGCGATGTAAGTGGTGTGTGCAATTGAACTATGTGCAAGTGCGCCATTCCTATTCCGAGCATCATATACGAGTATTTTTAGGAACGCCAGAAGATGGCATATGCAAGAAATCAGCCATATTGTTAAAAGTATTGAGAATACGCAGTACAGCTTCCATGAGAACTACGCGTTTCTCTCCGCGATCGCGGATGTGTCACATAACCAACGTCGCCGATCCTGACCGATAATGTTTATAAATATTGAAATTTGACATATAAGCCAGCAACAACTCTAAGTTTCGCGAAAATCGTCCTGCTCCCGGTGATGCCCGCGCGATACACTTCGGAGCGATGCCGTTAATGTGATAGATCGACGCCAAAGAAAATCGGACGTCGAAAAAAAAATGACAACTGGTCAGAGTGGACACGATCATTCTCTCGCTATCAGACAGGAAATACAACGTTTTGAAAGCGTTCACCCATCGATATATGCCATTTATGATTTGATAGAGGTCGTGCCTGACGCGCACGTCGCTAAACAAATTCGCGAGCATGTTGTAGCAATAGAGGGTATGCTTTTTAATTATGTATATATTTTATATGCATATACTTTATAATTATGTACATCTCAATAGATGATGTTTGCTGTATTTGCAATGTTTATGTATAATAATATCTTATATGATTAAATAGTATGTATAATGTTATATACATATTATGTTAAGCTTGTATCATACATAATAATAGTTGCATTCAGCAGAGAAAAAACTGATTAGAGAGTACTGCGTAATTTTGCAATAATTTATTCTTATCTTTAATTTGCTGGATCTAAAGAATCAATGGCTGTATTCAATAGAAAAAGCTGTTTTGCAACTGTTGTAAAATTTTTTAATATGATTGATTTATACATTTAGATCCAATGAGGAAATAAGGACAACACTAATAATTAAAGAACAATTGCAAAACTGTTTTCTCTGCTGTATGCACCCAATTGTATTAAAAAATAATGTTTACTAATCAATTTTCTCTGCTGAATGCAGTCAATGATCGTGTTCAGTAAAAGATTGTTATGGATTATTGGATGATCTATGTGTAAAAGAATATATCAATAATAACAAGTGCTCATGTATCTGTTCTGCAAGTTGAATCTGCTGAATGTGACCAATGTAAGTTCATGTTCTTTTAGATTCCTTCGTCAACAGCCATGAATGGACGTTGGCAAGAGATGTTCCAGAATTGCATCTGGGGATCATTGGTTCCTCAGACTCAGGAAAGTCAGCTTTGGTTCATAGGTATCTTACAGGATCCTTCATGCATGAAGAATCACCAGAAGGTGGTCGTTTTAAAAAGGAAATCTTCATAAATGATCAGAGTTACCTTCTCTTGATAAGGGACGAGGGTGGCGTGCCAGAGGCTCAAGTATGCAACAAAACTATTTTGCTTCATAAGTCATTATTTGTCAATGCCTATTATTATATCAAATAATAATGGATGTGTCCATTTCAGTTTTCAGCTTGGATAGATGCTCTATTACTTGTATTCAGCTTAGAAAATGAAGAGAGTTTCTCTATAGTTTGCAGTTTTTACAATAGAATGTGTTCTTTTCGGAATATGTCAGAAGTACCAAAAATACTTGTAGGTGTACAAGGTATGCTGTAATCAGATAATAAATTGTCAATTTTTGTTTTATTAATTATTTCTCACATTCATGTTTCTAAATTATTGATTTATTAATTTTTTGCAGATTCGATTAACGACAGCAATCCTCGTGTCATAAAAGATGTTAGACCACGGAAACTGGCGTGTGATTTAAGATGTCCTTATTATGAAACATGTGCTATTTATGGTTTAAACGTTGAAAGAGTATTTCAAGATGGTAAGGATGTTTATGGCAGGAACTAAACGCATAAATTTGTTATAAGTTGAAACAAAAACATGTTTCTTTAAATTATATTTCTAACGTTTGTATTAATAAGTGAAAAATTTTAGTGTGTCAAAAAATCATACAGAACATATCGATGAAGAATTTTTCATGCGATGTGTGTCAACATGCTACGGAAAATGAAGTTAAATTTGCAGTCCCTGCTATTATTAAAAACGTGCAACTTCATAACAAAGATACAGAGACCACAAATTCATTGAAAGTAAACGTGAGTCAGTTTATCAGTTATGTCCTCCAGTAAATCAAACATCATATAAGTTTAAAGTAAATTTCTTAACAGGTTTTAGAAAAAGACGAGGATTGTCGATCCATTCACAATAGTTCTATGACAAACGATTCGTCATTGCTGAATGATAATTTTCATAACGTACAAAATCAACATGGAGAATTGCGTTCGTCAATCTTGACACCAACAACTATCAGGTTTGAATATACTTTTTTTTAAATACTTTCTACATTTTTTTACATTGATACTATTATAATATTATTTTGTTTCCCAGAAAATTTAGAAGAAAATCGAACATATTTACACCTTCCAAGAAGGAGAAATATATGGGCGAAATGGGTGTTGGTAGAGAAATACCAGTAAAACAAGGTTATTTATTTAAACGAAGCAGCAAGTCGTTGAAAGAATGGAAGAAGAAATACGTAACGTTATTAGAGGATGGACGTTTGACTTATCATTCGAGCTTACATGTAATTATGTTATGCAATAGTTGTCTATTTTATCACTTTATGCATTTATACGATATGTTTAGTGTAAGGAAACATTTTTAGGATTACATGAACGATACTAATGGCAAAGAAATACTTTTGCAATATGTTACTGTGAAAGTACCTGGTAAAACACCAAAAGGTTCCAAATCATACAATGCTCAAGGTATTGCACTCTTTGCAGATTACATGTATATAATTAACAGTTGTAGAATATTTTTATCATTTTTAATATGCATATTCTTTCTTTTTCTAGAAGATAGTTTCGAATTTTCCATTATTTCCTTGGAGAACAAAACTTGGCACTTTGAAGCAAACAATGCTGAAGAGAGGGACAGCTGGATTAGCGCAATAGAACAGCAAATACTATCGAGCTTACAAAATAGTGATGGTGATAAAAAAAACGAAACTGATGCTTTCAAGATGCATTGCATAAAGAATAAAGTTTCGGGGAATGATACATGCGTTGATTGTGGAGCACCGAGTGAGTAGATTTTTATTTTATTAATTATTGCACAATTAATAATTTGTGTATACTCTACATATTTTTATTTCAGATCCTGATTGGGCCAGTCTTAATCTGGGTGTTTTAATGTGCATCGAATGCTCTGGTATTCACAGAAATTTAGGTTCGCACATATCTAAGGTACGGTCTTTGGATTTGGATGACTGGTCGTAAGTATGAGGCAAAGTTTCACGCGTATTACTAATATTCATTTATATTTATTTTCTGTTATTTCTGTTATTTAATGATACATTTTTAACGACGGCTTTAGCGCAGGTCACTTAAGCGTCATGCTGGCCCTCGGTAACGATATAGCCAATAGTATCTGGGAGTATTGTTTGAATGGAAAACAAAAACCTGTCTCGGATTCGTCTAGGGAAGAAAAGGAGCAGTGGATCAGATGGAAGTATGAAGATAAACTCTTTCTGCCACCGATCAATCCGAACATCTCTTTAGGAAAATTACTCATCGATTCGGTTTGTCGGTAAAGTATCTCGTTTTTGTCTAACTGGATGTAGAAATCAATTAAGTGTCACTGTAGTTTCACGATCTTATTATCTTCGAATATACAGGGGAGACATGAGAGCATTTACATTATGTTTGGCTCGCTGTAATTACGAAGACATTAATATTTCGGTCAGTACGGAAGATCTGCGAACGCCGTTACATCTAGCATGCGCAACCGGGAATTTGGCAATGGCACAACTTTTAATATGGGTGCGTGTTCCTTTTCTATTTATTTAAAGCATTTCCTCGGTACTATAGCTATGTTATCGCAAACTTTGCAGCATAAGGCGAATCCGCAGAATTTGGATCATGAAGGACGAACTTGCATGTCGTACGTGCGAGCTTTGGAACGAACGCTCGATAATTCATCTGATTCTATGGAAATGCAGAAATTACTCGAAGTGTTGGAACAAGCCAGTGTCTCCGGGATAGACGACGTAGACACATCTCAGTATTAAAGTTAAAAAAAAAAGATATGCCTTAATCACTTTATCTGCATTTTTTGAATATGTTGTTAATACTGTGTACTTACTATAAAAAATCAACGCTTTGTTTAGTGACTCACGGAAAAAAGAAAAGCTTTTAAATAATATTTATCTCACAACCGCCAAAGCATATTGAAGGAAATTGGATTATAAAAATCAATTCATAGCATTAATTTTATATACTATGTAAAAAGTTTTTATCGTGTGACGAACTCATTTTAATATCGATTACGAAATTCATCTCGAATTGAATGAGGAATTTTTAATACGATATACTTTTGTACATTGAGAATAATCATTTAAATGAAATTTATATATATATGTATACTTTGCAATAAGATACTTTAATAAGATTTGTGTCAATCACGGAGAATGACTAATGGCATGCTCGAGTGTATATTGTCAATGACTGAGAGTACAAAAAACACTCATAAATGTAGTTATATTTATATATCTAATACATGTAACTGTATTTGAAGATTTATGAGATTGCTTTTATAACTTTTATCAATTATTAATTAAACGCTCAATTACATCACGCACCATGTCCCGTTTATTCAAAATTTCACCAATTCTAAAATTTTACTTCTTGAAGTTCAAGAGCGTTACATTTCACAGTTTCTTATACTTTTCCGATGATGATATTACGCTTATACCATAGACTATATCTTCCTGTACATCTACATTGTCTGCAGAAAAAAGAATAAAATTAGTACAAGAATTCAGTCTTATTTTATAATACAAATTTCTTTTTTTTTTTTACTTATTTGCTTTACCAGTAGAATATATATTTGTTGGAAAAATAGGCAGTTTGTTGTAATAGGTAGTAGTAGTTAACATCGATGCAGTAGAATGAGATGAAACAGAAGCTCTCCATACAGAGGGATTCCTGAAATAAGATCAGTGTGTTTTGCATTTACTACAGTTTTGTATTATTTCACAAGCAAATAAAATTAAAAAAATGTTTATATCAATAATACTGTTAGCATTACATCTTATTTAACTCATTAGCTAATGCGTTGGGTAGAGGCACTGTAAAAGTGAAAATTCGACTACAAAGATCAGGATAATGCTGTAAGGGAGACTGTTCAGACACGAACTCTTTGTAAGCGTAAGCAAATAAACTTTGCAAATTTTCAATTGGACATTCTAGATGTGCTTCAATAAGTAACATACATTCCAGACAGATGTGAATTTGCGCTAACATAATCAACTTATTTCTGCAAGTAATAAAATCGTAATTAATGCCAATTGATTCTGATCTGTTCAATTTACAAAAATTTTCTATATTTGTTATTACCTGTAACTCTCTGTGTTGAAGATTCCGGAAGAAATATTGTTTAGTTTTTGCCGAATATCATGTAAATCGATAAATCGTGCTCCTCTTAAGATATATAAGTAATCTCGAATAAGCTTCTCAAATCCCATATCTACAACAAGTTCTAATGGTACACTTCCCACTAATAAATGAGATATTGTTTCTTGATGATGCAGATTGGAAATGCATTTCACAAATCTCGTTAAATTTGTATCATTGATCTAAAAAAAGTATCAAAATATACTTATATACATTTTTTTATATACAAATCCCTTGAACTTTTTAACTGAGAGATAAATCAGATAAAAGAATACATTTCTGTTAATTACCTGTGGTGTAAATTTATGCTCAATAATTTCCTTCAAAACTGTTTCAATATAGTTTGTCATTTGTGGATATGTTGAAGCCTCTTTGGAAGAATACACAATTAGAAGAATATGGAAGAATACACAATTAGTTATTCGTGTAACATATAATAAGCAAATATATTTGAAAAATTTCTAACTTACTTATAAGTATTTCCCACAAGAGATCGGTGAAATCTAAATCATGCCTCAAAAAAATATTTTGTACACGTTCTCGCAGTTTTGCATCAATTTCAAAATTTTCTTTGTTGCTGTGATTACTTTCCTTAATATTGCTATTATCAGACTTTCGAAAGTTAAAATCTCCATTCAGCAAAAGATTTAATTTTTCGTTTACGATGTCATGTTCCTAAAACATTTACGCACTTGGTCAGAGATAGGAAAAATAATGGTAAATATGTTTTTAGGAAGATATGCAGAAATTTGTTTACCTCTGAATATGATGTTGTAAATATTATTGAGTTTTGCAGTCCAATATTTTTCTTACATTCATTTATTATTGCTAAATACTGGCTTAATAAAAATAACTGATCTCTCAGTTCTTTTAATAGGCTATCTTTCCATTCGGCATTTATTTGAGCTATCTGTAAAAAATTTGTAGATACAAGAAAAAAAATATATATATATATAACATTCACACAATCTTTTATGTTTACATACTAAAGTAATTTTTGACGGTCTTGAATCTAAGTTACTTGAATGCATTTCAATGTTAATGCTTCCTTCAAAATCACTTTTGGCAGTCTTATTCCAATCGATCGTTTCTTGTTTCATCCCAAACAAGTCAAGAGCACTGAACATAGATATTTTAATCTATACATATATAAAAAAATCAATTAAATCTCTATTTCTAATGTTAAAACAATTAAAATTTTATATATTACATACATTATGTTCTTGTGTAAACGGATGTTTAAGATGTTCCTGTACAACTTTGTGAGATTTGTTTCTTATTGTAGCCAGATTTGTTGTAGCAGTGGAAACAGCTTCCAGTGTGGTAAACCAATCTTGGGAAACAATGATACCAATAAGCTTGCTTTGCTTAGGATCTTTTCCATCGCAGAGAGCTAATATTGGCAAAGTA
>NW_017305397.1:743808-753647 GCF_001594115.1 Trachymyrmex septentrionalis | reverse complement strand
TTATAAATATTTTATATATATATATATATATATATATATATATATAAATTTCCTTACTCTTTACTTAAATAGCAGATATCTCTTAATCTTATTGACTCTGTATGTACCTTGCATCCATTCTGTTCAGTGGCAAATACAACTCCTCTTCTTTCCGCCAATTCTGTCTTGTTATGACAATAGTGTCATCAAATTCACACTTACCAAATGAATACTCCAGAGGCGAACCACTGACATCATGTCCTAAAAAACATTTCGGACTTTATATGTTTCTGATAGAGTACAAATAACTCTTACAATTAGAGAAACATTCCATTACTCATTGAGTACTCGTTGAAGCTTCTTTCATTCTTTTCGAGGTCCGACAGATGCTGTATGCGTATGCCAGAAACCTAAAGCAAGCCATTAGACCATTAAGCGAGATTATAAGAGGAAATTGTTTTACATGATACTCACATTTTTATGAAGGATAATATATGGATTATCTTTGAGATCCGGAAATAATTCATCCACATACGACAATCTAGTTTTACTGGCTTGAACGTATGGAGGCAAAATTTCATTTAAATGATCCATTTTATCACCGCAATGATTTTCTTGTCCTTTGTTCTCTCCGGAAGGATATCCAACTCACAATACTGCAAAGGTTCTTTTTTTTCTTCTTCGACTCTCTGAATTTCGGCCTTCAAGTGTTAAGCCCAGTACCATGCGTCTCAAAGTTTTATATAGGAAACTTAGCTATCGCAAAGGTTCAGTTCGTTCAGTTTGAATTAAATGGGATCAAAGATGGCGCATTTGTAAAGTCATCAACGGGATATTCTAAAGAGAGGAAATGATTAAATAAAGTTGCCCCAAAACATATAACTGTCGCCACTTTGAGCGCGTCTTTTGAGTTTGACACGCTTAAATTTAAATAAGTTTCGACATTTTTAATATTTTTTAAAATTTAATATTAATAAAAATTATGGTATTATAAATAAAGAAAAACTCTTGTAAATTATAAGTAATCTTATGTAATAATTGAAGTAGCTTGAAAGCTGCTGTTTTTATATATCGTCCAGTTAGTTAATACATGCGAATTTAATTTATTATATAGAAAAATTGCACATTATTTACCGCGTTGACTCCCATTTAATTATCAATTTATTTAAATTCGAGACTATTTTTACGTTCATTATTATAATGTTTTTGTCTGTACATACATTTATCTACGACATAATACAGTATATATTCGAAAGTGTACATATTTCTATAAAAGATTATTTTAATATTGCCAAACTATTCACGTACATTTTTTTCATACATTTCTTACAATTAAAAACATGATTGGTTCTGCACGAGACTACTGAATCTATTTGATTTATGTACAAAGAATAAGAATATAATTACAAAAAATGATTAGTTTACAACAGTTTATATCTGTTAGGTACATTTTAAAATAACATTACATTTGAAATAATTAATTATATACTAATATTAACGTTATTATACAGAGTGTATCTAAATTAACGCTCACTAATCATATAGTGTTATTCATAATAAAAAACTGAGACGAAAAGTCCTCTATCATTTTGCAATTTTCGCAATATTTTGTTTAGTTGCTTAATGAGCAAAATGTCTAAAATCGACGTATAAAACAACTTTAACATATTTTTGAGAATTCTTTAAGAAAAATCTTCAAAATATTTTACGAAAAAATATCTTAAAATTGTCTTATCGATTTTATGTTTATTCGGCAATATTTAGAAATTAATATCTCATTAATTATTACGAAAATTGCAAAATGATAAAGGACTCTTCGATTTAGTTTTTTATTAGGAATATTGTATGATTAATGGGCGTTATTTCAATTACACCTTGTATATTCTTCTCTTTAAGATAAAATTAAAAGATAGATAGAAGTCACAAAGGAACATGTAAAATTAAAAAAGTAGTAGACAACTGTTATTTTTTCAATATTTATGTCCTTTCAATATTTAAATCCTTTACTATTTATCCTTTACAGCAAGTTTCATGTTTCTGGATCCGATTAGGCATGAAAGTTCTTTTGCATTTTTTACAAGGAATTAATTGTGCAGTGTGTTCTTTCCAATTAACATTTTCTTCGTTAGTATCTGAAATTCATTGTGCATATAATATATAGTTTATAAAATAATTTTTGAGTTATATTTAAAAATATGCTCATTGTTTTTATCATTTCTATCATAACTTCTCTTTTAACTAATTCTTAAATAATTTCATACATTATTCTATATTAAAGTTTGTTGGTACTTTTATAAGCAACTAAGTATGAAAGAAATATAAGAAACTATATTTTTTTTCTACTTAAAGATATGATTAATTACATAATTATAGAGTTTATTCCTTAATTAATTTTTTTTTAATTTCAAGTAGGTTTTAAGAGAATCTTAATCATTATATACAATTAGTTATTAATTCTAATCATTAAAAATCAATAAATATAATATACAATAATTATTAAGATTGGAGAGATTCAACAAAAGAATGACAAATTAAACAATTCTAAATTTATATATGTATTGTTTCGTAAACAATGCAATTTTATTAATTTAATTAAAAATATCATTATACCTTGGTATGTATGGGAAGATATTATTTCTCGAGTTGGTTCAAAATGTAATTGAGGCTGAATTGTAACGTCAACCTCCAATGATTTCTCAAGCTTTTTTGGTGGTGTTCGTGATAATTGATGTCTCGGTTTCATTGGATCAAATGTTATCTGCACATCCATTGATTCTTGCTGTTCTTTATTTTCTTCTTTCTTTTTTTTTGTCTTGAGTTTTACTTTGTCGATACTATATAAATCTGTTTGTGTGCTTATGGCAGACGTATTCTTCTCATTAGAACTAAAATCAATACCACTAAAATCAATTTCTTCAAAAACTTTGGAGAGCTCTCCATTATCTGGACTAAACAGATGTCTATTGAGTTTTTCTGTAGTTCCGTTTTTCTTCCTGTTTTTATTTTTATGAGTCACATCAATTCTATTAATATTTTCTTTATCTTCTTGATTTTGATCCAATTTCTGTAAAATAAATTTTTATATACAAACTTTAAGTTAAATTTTAAAAAAGTTACAATATATCAAACAAAGACTTTAAATGAACAATAAGAGTCAAACAAGGAGTATGTAAGCCTATCACTGGATGTATTACGTAAAAATTCTGTATTAAATTATAAAATATATTTCATAATTTTATTTATACATCTATATCTATTTCATAATTTAATAAAGAATAATTTTTGCATAATACACTCAGTTAAAAAGTTAGTTTCTTCAAAGTTTAATTTTTTTAACTTAAGTTATTAATGTAGATAATGTATGGTTCTTATAGAAACTATTTGTTTAATCTTGTTTATATATACTGCTTAAAATTGAAAGTTTCTATATACACTGGTTATTGCAAAAAATATTACTAGGGCCTTGATCTAAAGACTAAGGATACTCACACGGAATGCTATTCTGATTTAATTCCCAGCCGAGGTAATATTTTTTGCAATAAAATTATTTACAGATTTGAATGTTCTTCAGTATTATTAAGATCTTTAAAAGATGCTATAAACATCAAATTAAAGTGCTTTGCAATTTAATTTATGATATTGCTACTGTAATTCAATTGATTTGGATTTCAAGACAGAAAAATTAATTCTGTATACAGTTTAAATAATTACATAGATAATATATACATTCACATAGAATTATACAAGAGCACTTAAAATCCAGCTAGACAGTTAAAGATTCTTCTTGTTGATATGTCTACCTGATTTTGACATGCTTTATCATCACATTTACATGACGGATTACACCTGATGTTCTTCTTTACGCAACCACAAATCCGTGATAAACAATTTCCTTTACAGCCACAACTAGATTTTTCCACGTTAAGTTTGACCACTGCCGAACTAAAAGAAACGGTCTTATGACTTGCAACATCAGGCTTCTTCAAGGTTCCCATATGTTTTCTTAAGATATTAATCTCAAGTTGCATTACTTTTACTTGTTCTTCCAACTTGGCAATCTCTATAAGACTATCAAAATTTTCAGTCTGTATCCCTATATTTTTTGAATTGCTAAAAAATTAAATTTTTCCTGTTATATGTCATTATCTCATTATCTCATAATAAAGAATAATAATATATAAATACAATATACTAGATAATTATTATAATACTAGATATATTCCTTAACATGAACGAAATGTGCGATTTTAGATGAATCCGTTTCTCGTTTACCTGGGCAATGTAGCTCTAGTTCTCAGTTTCGTTCCTTTCATTTTGATATTTGAGACAGCTCTTTAGCGAGTGGTTTACAGTCTAAAGTCAGATACACGTCGAGAAACACCGAAACCCAACAAATTATTGACGTTTCGAAAGTCTCGATAACGGATTTAAACGGATATCAGCGGTTTCCCTTTAAATCAAACATATGAAAAACCAACGATTTTCAGCGCAATCTGGCTCGAAAAACCGCGAACTAGAATCCTCCATGCTAGAGTTCTCTCGGATTCGTAAGCGCTCGCTGCTATTGGATAATCTAAAAGAATACACCAATCCACTTTGCAACAATTGAATCTGCTGAAGTAACCATTGAGTGCAAATCGGTTTACTATATTTTTAACGTTAATAAATAATTTATCTTTTAAATTATATATTTTTTGTTATCATGATAATATACCTCATAACGTTAAAAGAATTAAATTATTTTATTAACATTGAAAATATGTAAATCGATTTATTTACCACTCAATATTGCAGTCCATATTGCACTAGTTTTCCCAGCGGAAACGATGTGTATGTATGCCTCTTTATATGCACATAGGGTGTATCTAAAAAAATGAAATCGGATAGCGAGTTGATTGAGATTCAGAACGTTTTTAGCTTGACTTGGAATGTTCTAGAAACTGCTAAAAACAAAGCCTGACAAAATCGGGAAAGATATCGTAAGAGAGAAGAGAGAGAAATATATAAGCGATTTATTGAGCTGCTCTTCCAAAACTTAGTAGGACAGATAAGTGTAAATATTCAAAGCAATCCTCTCAAAATGTCACAGGAAACAAATCTGTTGCATTGTTATCATCGCGGCTGTGGAAAGAAATACGATCCGAACGACAATAAAGACGGTAAGTTGTATGTGCACATTTTATTAAGTTTTTAATACTAAATTAATAACATTTACGAAAAAAAGATGCTCTTATGATTCTTTCACAGACAGTTGCCTTCATCATCCAGGACATCCAGTGTTTCACGACGCATACAAAGGATGGTCTTGTTGCAACAAGAAGTGTACGGACTTCACTGAATTCTTGAATATCAAGGGCTGCACGAAGTCGAAGCATTCCAATGTGAAACCATTGGAGCCAGAGAAACCACCGATAGAGAAATGCAAAGTTGACGAAATAATACAGGTTGTCACAGGACCTCTAAGCAATGGAGCATCCCTGGAAAGACCTCTGTTTGACGCATCTCAACTCGTACTGTCGCCGACAATATCTCCCACTCTACTAGAACAAATTAAAGGATTGACAACTTTAGAAAATGACAAACCAACTGACAGTGTAGTACAGATAGGACAAACTTGTAAAAACAATTCCTGCAAGGGAACTTATACAGGGATTGCCTCTGATGAAGAGATTTGCAATTATCATTCTGGTGTACCTATTTTTCATGAAGGACTGAAATACTGGTCTTGCTGTAAAAAGAAAACTATGGAATTTTCCTTGTTTCTGGATCAGCCAGGTTGTACGCAAGGCAAACATATATGGTTTTCGAAGGTACCTTTTATACCATTTATAGATATAAGTTCATGATATCAATTATTTAATATGTATCTTTGACAATTGACACATAATTTATTTCAGAGTACAGGAAAGAAAGCTCAATGCAGGATGGACTGGCATCAAACTGGATCATATGTAGTCATTTCTATATTTGCAAAAAAATATCTGCCCAGTCAGTCTATCATAAAATTAAATCCTATCCATCTGACTGTAGATTTATTCTTTGTAGAAGAAGATTCAAGATATTATCTTGATATAGAATTGAAAGGAGTACGTATTAATTTTAATATTTTAATTTTGAATATGTAATTGAGGAACAGTATTTAAGATGTACATTTTACATTACTTTTAGATTGTTAATGTCGAGCAAAGTAGTGTACACATGCTGCCAACTAAAGTAGAAATTAAATTAAAAAAGGCCGAACCTGGTTCCTGGCCGAAGTTGGATGTTCCCAGAGAAGCAAAGCCAAGAAACTCTGAAAATAATGAAAATATTACAAATCTTAATTCGCAAATTGAAGCTGTGGATCTTAGTAATCTTTAAATACTGAGAATTTTTAATAGTTAAAGAATATATGATTAAATTACTGAAATTGTAATTTACTTTTCATTTATTTAATTTAAATGTAAAAGAGGAATGGTTTTAACAAAATATGTGCTGACTGTTTTCGTTACAGTGATCCTTAATGCGATAGAAATATATGGAAATGTATCATAAATTGTTTTTTATTTAAATTGAAAAAGTTCAAATTTGTATATGAAATATTGCATATTTTTTGTAAAGTTTAATTATTTTTTTCAGCCTTGTCTAAATGAAAAAAAGAAATTAATAGTTTTAATAAATTTAAATTAATATTTCATTATATATAGAAATTCTTTTTTTTCCTATAAAACATATTCATAAGTTATACTGTACTTGTAATAATAAACATGCATTTAATGATCATTTTTACCATAATAACTGTAATAATCAAATTTTTCTATTATAAAATTTCTCGAAAACAGTCACAAAAATATTTAATTTATGGAGATCGAGCTTGTTTAGAAAAAGGTTCGTATTGCTTAAAATTCTTAAAAAAATTATTGCATTTCTCATTTTTAATGAGATAAATATATATTCAAGCATTGAAGAGAGAAAATTCTAAATACAAAAAGTGCAAGCAAAGGGAACAGACCTAAGAATAAATGTGTTCAGATATGGAGGTTCTAATATATATCGCAGTTAGTCTTTATTGGTGTCAGTGGTGGCTACTAACCTTTTTGATCATATGATGTACATGTATATTCGCTGAATAATGTTGGCCACCAAATTGAAATTGCGGGTAAATAATCATTGACGCATTGACGTGAAAATATGAAAATAAATTAATGTATATATATTCTATGATATATTCCTCTTATTTTAGATATTAGCGCTTCACGGATATATGCAATCAGATGTGATCTTTAGTGCTAAATTAGGATCGTTGAGAAAAGGATTTAAGAAAGAAATAGATTTCACGTTTATAAGAGCACCACATAAAGTTCCACCTCAAAATAAAACTGATCAAGAGGATGAAAATGGTGTGAGAGAAATATTAATAAAAAAAGAATATAAAATATTTTATCCTGTCAAGAAATTGCATCATAACTTAATAAGCACTAATGATATTGCTATGTATGAATTGTAGGATATGGATGGTGGTTTAATACAGAGGATCATGTGTTTAAAGCTACAGTGCCTAGTAACTTGTGTATAGGATTCAATGACAGTGTAGCTGTGATCGAGAAAGTGTTTTCAGAACAAGGTCCTTTCGATGGAATATTGGGTTTCTCACAGGGAGCAGCTTTTGTCAGTATATTATGTGCTATGAAGAAGAAGAAAAGTGAGTTTAAAAATAATATATATATTATGTGATACACATACATGTATATGCTTACATAAACAAAATAAATATATAATTGCTATTTTCTTGTAGTATTACAAATCGAGTTTGACTTTGTTATTGTGATATCTGGATTTAAGTCACTATGTGCACCTCATACAAAGTATTATGATGAAGAAATCGATATGCCTTCCTTGCATATTTATGGAGAGAACGATCAAGTAATTCCAACAGGTATATGATGAATAATTTGATATTATGATGAGTTTGATATCATTAATTATAATCAGGAATATTGAAAGCAAATCATATCCAATGCTTCATCAATGCTAATATAATCCTTCTTTGTTATAGTAATGGCAGAGCAAATTAGTTGTCTATTCTCAAATAAGAAAGAGGTACGGCACGAAGGTGGACATTACGTGCCGAGTAAAAAAGATATTTATAGGGATTTTGTAATGGAAATGCTTAGCAAATATAAGAACTTAAATAGTTAACAATGGTCTTATTTTATTACTAAATTTTATTTACCTGATTTAGCATGCGATTCTATTAGAAAAAATTTTCTGTGTACATGAATAATAGATAAATATAGGGTGAATCAGTCGTTGAACTAGCTTTTTACCCTATGAGAAAATAATTGACTGTACACGTTATAATTCAATTAGGTATGAAGTCGATAATTTTCTCATAGAGTAAAAAGTTGGTTCAACGACTCTGATTCACTCTGTATATGCTAGGGGATTTTTAAAAATATTAAATAAAGATATGTAATCATGTACAATATATTTTTGTTCACTATCACATAGCATGACATTATTGTGTATTGTTACAAGTCTTATCGTAGCGTATAGTTAAAATGGTGTTGCCATTAGTTATAAAACTGTATAAGTTAGACAATAATTAATAGGATACAATATTATAGAACTTAAAGATCATTAATTAGAACATTATATTTTACATTTATGATTGTGTACTATATTAGATCAGATCCAGTCTGTCTTATATGCCAATACGTCATAACTACAAATTTGTAATTTAGACGTTATTAGAGTCATACATGTTCAATAAAAAAATGTAATGCTTCTTTTACAAAACATTGCATTTGATTTTCCCTGTGATGCAAGGAATACGTATATAGAATAAGTGGAAGTGAGCAGAGAGAGATAGAGAGAAATAAGATTTAATTTGAAGATATTTTAAAGAAGTATTTTAAAATAATTAAGCTATACCTGTAACTTAAATGTAAGCTGAGGTATTCATATTTCGCACTTTGACCATAACAAAACACTTATATTAATAATTTTATAGCTATATAAATTTGGTTTGATGCACAATAGTGAGCAGAATTTTGTTTTACTTTTATTATCACTTTCAGTCTAATAATCAAGTACAAATTAGTACTCATCACATGTCCTTACAAGACTGACGATCGCGTGACTATATAGCATCCTCATTAAATTGAATATTGAAAAATTTTGCAGCTCTGAATACTTGTATAAAATTGCATATGTCTAATATTCATACGGTGTTTAGTTACGATATTCACACTCTAGTATTCACATATGTAGTACATGAGATTTCCTTTTTATCCTTCTCTTATCATTCAGAGCTGCTCTGACGATTACTAAGTTGCATAGAACACAAAACTTCATCGTCGAGTGACGCAACTGCGTCATTTCAAGGAGACTGCTCTTGGCCATTATTTTCCTGAGACTTCATAACGTCAGGGAGATCTGGTGGTAATGAGAATGGTGTCATTTCGAGAGATTCAAACTGGCCGTCTGACTGACGCAGTGCTAAACCGACTAATGCAGGACATTGTGCTTTTGCAGTTGACGATGTCAGCCCGTAATCTTGTAAAGTCTTGTTGTCTGACATTAAAAGATTATCCTTGTTAAATAGTTGTTGATTTGCCGGTGGTACTTTCATTATACCTGTAAAAAAAAAAGAGAGTGAGCATTAACTCCAATATAAAAGTAATGGTTTTATTTTTTATAAAACTTGCAACTATTAATGTTCATAAATTAATAATGAGCATAATTTCATCGAAATAGGAGGATATTAGTGTTAGATACATACTAATTAAAAGATTTTTCATAAACTTGACATACAGCTGGTCAGTAATTGTATGTATGTATGTATGTGTGTGTATGTGTATATGCGCGCGTATACGTAC
>NW_017305397.1:734854-743708 GCF_001594115.1 Trachymyrmex septentrionalis | reverse complement strand
AAACTTGACATACAGCTGGTCAGTAATTGTATGTATGTATGTATGTGTATGTGTATATGCGCGCGTATCGTACACACATATACACATATACACACACACAAATTATTCCTGTTTCCCCATGTCCCATTCACTGTTAATGCAATTTATTCTGTCTATACTACTGATTAGACCTAATCCTACATTTATTCAGTAAACCGCAAATCGTTCTATTGAAGTAATCATCCAATTATAAATGGCCAAGCATGTCAAAAAAGAAAAAATGCTGTTACTGTGATACAACGCCTTACCTTCAATCATCTTCTTGAGCTCGAGGACCGTAGTATCATCCTTTGCATCGGTAAATATCGTCAATTTTCTTCGCCTGATCATTAAAAATACGTCCTACAACGGGAAAAGCTTGTGAATAGATTTGCAGGTTAGCCGACCTGAATCATCGACCGAACAAGACATCGAAAACGGACCATTCTTACCATTGTGAGCCTAATTATGTACACTTAATATTATAATGTAACGATAGGATTGATATATCGTCACTGGGGATCGTTTTATATCTCAAAAGTTTGTGTTTACTAGCAGATCTTCGGGTCAGAGATGCGACCGGACCCACGGTCGCATGCAGTAACCCCAGATCGTGGAATTGACCAACGCATGCGTGCTCCTGCCGACTCCTACACGCGCACGCGCTGCTGATTACTTGACAATAGAGTTCTATATATAGAGATTGATGTCCCAGTTTCTGATTGGCAGTCTGATTTTGATATGTAATCTGATTGAGTATTCCCTCCTAAGTGAAGTAGCCATATTGTGATCACAGCTGTTTATACAGGCTGTGTAACACACGTAATCGTTAATAGAATACAAAGCTCATTCCGCTAATGGATCAATGGAGTACATTCTTCTTCTTCAATTTTGGCTTTTGCATGCAGTAAATCAGAGAGGTCAATAGCGCCACAATGAAGAATGTTGAATGTATGTTTGTTTATGATACTGGAGCGGTCTAAACATGGCGGCACAAGAAGTGATAGTATAAGGCCCGGTTTCAACAACTCTGATTAAGCTAATCGGTCGATTAAATTTCAGTATGGCAAACTACAAGATTGAAAACATGACCTAATTATCTGGCAGCTGTGAAGAACGATGTGATAATTAACAGCACGGATTCTTATTAGTCGTAAATTTCTTCAATCGCGAAAAAGTTATACACACGTGAGTACCGAGTGCCCCGCCGGAAAAGAATGTTTTCAAGTCTTGTAGTTGATAATGACTGAAATTTAATCGATCAATTAGCTTAAATCGGAGTTGGAGAGATCGGGCCTAGGGATTCAATCTGATGGTAGGGGTTTCGATGTCGGGTCTCTTTATATATAGGACTCTACTTAAGCGTAAGACCGCAGCATACATCACGCATAATGCATGATTCATAAAAGAATCAACAAATCATCATCCTTCTTTTCCTCCTACTTCACAGAAGAGAAGCATTTTGATTGGTTGATTCTCTTATGCGTTCTGCGCAAAAGTGTGTGCTGCGGCCAGTAAACTCGTATGTAAAACTTGGTACATGTTCTGTGTTAAAACCTAGGGTGCCTTCCAACCATCGACATATAGTACTAGAGCTTGATGGACCTAGAAAGAGTAATGTCTAATTCATACTGGACGCAGTAAGCGTTAAGCAGAGGAGCAGCAACCAATCAGTGAGGCGATATTTACAGTGGCGTGAACAATATCGCCTTGCTGGTTGGTTACTGCTCCGCTGCTTGACGCTTGCTGCGTCCAGTGTGAATTAGACATAAGGACTAGTTTCACCAACGCCAATTACTTTATCCGTCGATTAACTTTGAGTATTGCCAACTGTTAAACTGAAAAACTCATCACCTCTAATTTAATTTCGAAAGTATATATTTGTAAAAAATAGTCAAATATATATGGGATCACTAATTATGTAGCGGATTACTACATACGATAAATGTAAGTAATGGAGGAAACTCAGATGCACAAATAACAACGCTCGTTTATTATCACATATTACAATATCTTATCGCGACAATGTGTCTCGTGTGTTCGAATGGTTAAAGAACGAAGAAGAGAGATGGGAAATTCAGTATCGTGTTCGTGAGAGCGCGTCCTCTGGTCGCGGAGTCTAACATGTTTAAGGCATAGTGAAGTATAACTGAAAGAGTGTGTGTGTGTGTGTGTGTGTGTGTGTGTGTGTGTGTGTGTGTGCGCGTGTGTGTGCGTGTGTGTGCGTGTGTGTGTGCGCGTGTGTGTGCGTGTGTGTGCGTGTGTGTGTGTGCGTGTGTGTGCGTGTGTGTGTGTGGGAAGTGTAATGTTTCTCCATAGTTTGTCGAAAGCCAGAAAGAAAGTTCTAGAGCAGCTTAGTGCAGGAACAGAAGACAGACCACGTGAGAAAAAATTGATTTTAATTCATAATAGATTCTTAATAGATTCATTCATAGATATCGTGTGTATAACATGTATATTGATGTATATTGATGTATACAGTCATTTAGTTACAATTTTGCGAGTTTCGATGAAGTTAATCAATTTTTCTATCGTACATACTTGATATTAGCTTCATATAAAGAGTTAGAAATCTGATGACAGATTTAATTTTTATATATAAAATATAATATAATTATATAATTAAAACAGTAATTTAATGTGTACTTAAAAAAACACATTTTCTATTTCTTATTTTCTTTCAGTTCAAAAATATGTTACCTCTCCAGTTATCTCGTCCCTCGACCTCTTTATATAGTGACAATGATAGTCATTTCGAAAGAATAGCCATGGAAAAAAAAAAAAGAGCCAAGGAAAATTATGTTGAATTTATTCACCAATTTGTGGAGAATGTTCGTAGCTTTAGTTCTCAGTATGGCAGTAATTCTAGTGTATATTATGTTGCTACTAACATAATTGGGCCAGTCAGTCAATTTCCAAATTATGGAGATTGTCCACAATCATTTGCCATGGTATGTATATTTCCTTGCATTACTTATTATTGTCTTAAAAGCTGAAAAACAATCACGAACTTTTCTGTATTTCCAAATGGTTATCTTTTAAGCTCAATTGCATTAACATTCTTCTAACTTTAAGCAAAACTTAAAAATTTATCTTTTTTTAAAGTCAACAGAGAGATAGAAAGGGAGATAGTTTTAAGCCTTGCTTAAAATTGAAGTAACATTGGTGCAATCTCGGCCTTACTCTTTTATTTATAACTCTTCAATTAACCTCATAAAACTGATAATAGATATAGAGCTGTGTTTCAAAATTTATTGCAAGTAAAATCTATAATGTATATTACTACAAACTGTAAATTTTTAGCATTGGCAGTGAATTTTGGAACAAAGCCATGGAATAAGGATTGAAATAAATGTAGGAGATCCATCAATTATAACTTAATTATTTATATCTAGAGTGACATCACTCCAATAATAGCAATCTATTTTAATGCCATAAAGTTTTATAATATTTGATCTTTTTTTCTGACTTTCATATAGAGGACTTATGGACCGTGGTGGAACAAAGCACCTTCGAGATCAATTGATTATATGCCACAGAACAATACAGATGTTGTGAGTCAAGATTATATTGGTACGTAATATTTTAATTAATAAATAAAAGATTGTTAAAAAAGATATGTTTCTATTGAGAAGAAAGAGAGTATAATTGTATTGTTTATATTAAAGATATTGAGTATGATAAAGCTGTATATCCAATAAGAGTTTCTATATACGAAGTATTTAATCCTGGGAGCGTAATTCGAATCTGGGCGGAAGATTTTAAAGGTCGATGGTTTTTACTGTGGAATGGACCACCTCAGATTGTTCCTCCGAAATCACGGATATTTTCTCCGCCTTTGCAACCGTGTGACTTTAAAACCAAATTACTCAGATTAGAATTTAACCACAGTTTATTGGACAGTTACGCAGAGATAGAGGCTGTGATGCTTATTGGGACATTAGAATTGATTTTTCCTAGAGATCCAGCTTACAATCAGAATTTAACTAATATGTTAATAAACATTAATCGCAAGCTGTTTGCAACTCCTTGCTGTGAGGATATCCATAATTTAACACCAAATTATAAAAATGCACATTCGGATCTAATCTACCTCAACAAAACATTAATTAAACATTGTATTGTATGCAAAAGGTATTGGAATTATCAATATTAAGTAAGGTTTTTTTTTTTTTTGATAAGTGGAAGTAAGTTTGTACCAATGTTATTTGTAGCGATGTAGTAGCGAATTTTCACGACAGCAACCTAGCATCTCGGCTAAAATTCCTTTATTATTATGTACCACCTCTTAAAGAGGGATCTAATAGTATGCAACGCTTTTTATCAGAAGAACTTCCAAAGTTTACGAAAGATGTTAAACACTCTTCAGATGAATTCAAGAAGCCATCACGTTATAGTTTGTGTGCACTTCCTGTAAAGTATACTAAGAAGTTTTTGTTATATATTAATATTTACTGTTATTTCATTTATTAAAATATATCATATTTTATCTTGCAGGATGAAATAATAATGAGAATATTAAGAAACTTGGACTTAAAGTCATTATACCGTATGGGCAGAGTGAATAAACATTTTAATAATTTAGCACGAGACCGTCTGCTTTATACAAGTTTAAACTTAAAACCATATTGGCATATTATTAATACAAAAACATTGTATAACTTAGCACTTAGATGTAAATATTTACGACGGTTGGATCTTTCATGGTGTGACAAATTTTCTGTCCGGGAACTTGAAAATTTTCTTTTCACTTCTTGTGGTAGTCTCTTAACGCATTTACGATTAAATTGCTGCTCATGTGTCAATAACAATATCATGCTTACAATTTCGACAATATGCAAAAATTTGAAAGGTATATATACAAATGATTATTATAATCATAAGCAAATTATATAATCAATACATATATATTTTTCTTAGAATTAGGTCTACGTAATTGTGATTTGATAAAAGAAAGAGGATTCTCATATCTCGAAAATCTGGAGTTCTTGGAGCATTTGGATCTTTACAAGACACATATAAATACTCAAACTCTTTGCAAGATACTGCGAAAAAATATACGAATGCGTCACTTACATATAGGAGGCATCGACACAAGTCTGAATGTAGATGAAGTTGCAATGGAATTGAGAAATTCATGTCCAGATTTAGAAAGTATAGATTTATGGAAAACGCGCACTCTTACATCGCAAGGTATTGATGCTCTTGCTGATTGCAAAAATCTACGAGAAGTGGATTTTGGTTGGTGGTACGTGTTTTGTCACACTTTCTTTTGAAAATACATGTTTTGTCGCACTTTTTGCAAAATACGTATTCATTCGTTTATGGGATGACGAATCAAATCTAAGATTAACTTACTAATTAATAAGTCTATTGTTCTCATACGAATCTATGCATCATTCCAGTTTTTTAAAAATAAACATACAAATTATCATATTCATAAAAATTTGTATGTTTGTTTCGCTTGTATCTTGAAATAGCTGTGTTGTCTTTCTGTTTACGATTAAACAATATTATATTTTTTATTTACAGTTATTACAATAGAACTGCTTATGGTGATAGTTTTCGTAGATTGTTTTCCTCCTGTCAACATCTGGAAAAAGTTTTCTTGATCTCTGTTAGAGGCCTTACTGAACGTGATCTAAGAGCACTGACATTATGTAAAAATTTAAAACAGTTAGATTTGTTAGGCACATTATCCCTGACAACTGAGATATGTCACGCAATTTTCGTGAATTGTCCTAAATTAGAGATGATTGATCTCAGCTTTTGTGACAATATTACCGATCGCTCGATTCAGCAATGGCGGCAAAAATACATACATATAGCCATTAAAAGAACATGCTTTTATGCGAATAATCATGATGATGATGAAGATGATGATGATGATGATGATGATGATGATGATGATGATGATGATGATGATGATGATGATGATGATCATTATCATGATGATGACGATGATGATGATGATGATGATAATGAGAATAATCTAATATAAATTTTAAGATTTAATGTAAACCTTTCTCTCGAGAAAATCACATTTTCAAAAAAAAGCTAAGTATATGTATCTCTTGAAAGAACGAGATAAACGTGTTTTAATTATACATTTTATATTTAAACTTATTTTTTAAATAAAAATAACATAAGAAATTGTCTTAATTAGGAAATAAAAATTTATGTACGATTTAAATCTCATTTTTAAAATATTTATTAAAATGTAATGAAATCGCATTTTATATTAGAACATCAGGAAATACATCGATTGCTTAATCAGATAAATTTCATCTATCTGGGAATAAAATCGAATCAGTTCTGTGATTCGAGATTACAGTTTCAGTGATATGATACTTGTGCCTACTGCTAAAAAAGAACTAATTGTAATAGATTTTCATATATTTGTATTCGCGCTGTTATTAAAATTTTTTTGTTATTTCAACAAATCTCTTATATTCTATCTTTTAAATATTATGAATTGAAAGTAAAATTTTGTATTCTAATATTTCTATGAAATATATTTATGTTTCATATTAATATATATTATTAAGTATTATTAAGTATTTACAGATATTAAGGTTTGTTTGCATTACAAAATTCCACAAAATTTTTGTACTAAAAATGAAATATACATATACTTGGTCGTTGAATAGAGAGAAAGCGAAATTATCTATTAAAATATTTTTAAGAAATAAGTTTCTTTTGTTTCATTACAACTAATGTTAATATGTAATAAATCGGATAGAAATTTAATAAACTTTATTATTGCTAATAAATCGTATTATTTAGTTTAACATCTTTATATCAATGGTTGCGTTCAGCAGAATGTTTATTTTGCAACTATTGGAAGTTTTCTACTCGCTGATTGGATTATTTTTTTAGAGGGACGATTCTATCTGCGAATCATAAAACGATTGCGAAATTATTTTTTTGCTGAACGCAGCCATCTCTGTACCTTTCTCTTATCCTTGTTTCTCTCACCGAATCGCATAACCAACATTTTGGCGATTTTACATTATTTGCTAATTAGATTTTTTCTATTCAAATTAAGAGTTATTAGATCTATAAAACCAACCAAGAAGAGCGAAGCAATTTTGCTAATTTCTCTTATAGATTGCTTATACATAATCAACAATATAGTTGTTTAATACTCAGCTCAATGGTGTTGATAAAATGAGCTTATTATTCTTAAACTATTCTACAATGTGCTTTTTGTTTTCTGTTTCTTGCTTTTCGCTATTTTTACATTTTGTCTTTTTGCTTCTTATCCGATTTTTTGTTTTATATCGCCCGAGATAAAAGTTAACGAACTTCAAAGAAACAAGAAATACAATTGTCGATAAAACGGTTGTAAAGGGGAAAAAAACAAGAAGTAAAAAACAAGAAACATGAAACAAAAAGCACATTGTAGAATAGGCTTTATGATTTTTGTTCACAGGACGCGGGAACATTTGTTGCGTGGCAAAAGTTGACATGGTAGCCAATCAATTTATCACTTTTCTGAGTGATAGAAGAGTGAAAGAATAATTATTTATCGCGTTAACTTCCGCCGCACGGCAAGTGTTGCTGCATCCTGTGTGCAGAAGCTTGAATGCGTTCAGCAGAGAAAGCAGTTTTGCAATGGTTATAAAATTCTTCAATAAGATTGATTTATATATTTAAATCTATAAAGAACTAAAGGTAACAACCAATCGTATTAAAGAATTTTAAAACAGTTGCAAAGCTGCTTTTTCCGCTGTCAGCTGTGTGCGGCCATGTTATTTATATATGACAACTTGACTTGAAAGTGCTTGAAAGTTGATAGTGGAATTATTGATGGAAGATTTGAAAATTAGATGGTAAATAGATATCATATTAAATAATGAAGTCACGTTGCATTTATATTGGCTGATAACCTTGATTTGATAAAAGTAAGTAAAGAAATTTAATTGCCACATGCAGTGTCTAATGTTCATCATTTGGACAGTATTATTGCAAACCATTTTACTGAATTAAAGTCTTTTTGGAGATTAGGCACCATTCGGCTGAGAAAATTTAGACAGTATAGTATATATCAGCGAAGCATAAAACGACTTAAATTTTTTGGTTTAACTGATCAAGATATTTTAACGGAAGACAAACAAGTATGGAAGGAAAAGAAGTAAGTTGTTATTCTCTTCTCAACCACTTTGTTGAATGGCATAAATGAATCAATACATTCGTAATATTTTTTTAAAATAAGTAACAATTTATATACTTTGGTCGCATTCAGAAACTTCATTCGGATGCATCCTGCGTATATCATTTTATCCATATTTACTGAATGCTAAACAAGGATAAAATGATGCATATGGTGCACCTAGGTAAAATTTCTGAATATAGCTGTGTATAACAAAGAAAACTTATATATATAGCCAGATATATCAAATCTAATTTTTACTACATATGTAATTTGCATACAATTAAAAATTGTCATTGCAGAAAATCTGTTTCAAATGGATGTATTATTTGTTAAAATTAAAGATAGAACTTGATAGAATGAAATTTTGATATTTGAAAATGTTCTGTTATTTGTATTAGCATGTTTCGTTAAATTGATTGTATTTGGTAAAATAAATTGTGAAAATTTAATTAAGATTTTTTTTTTAATTTTACTTCTCCCTTCGTATAAGATTTTAATTATTAATAACTTTTAATTAAAAAATTGGTGTTTTGAAATGTGCAAATAAAAATCTATCGATTAATGCCGTTTTTATAGCAACTATGATTTGGACTTATATCGAAGTCAACCATTCTTGAAATTTTAATTGTTAATTCTTTTTAACTAAAAAACTTTGATTAAAGATATATATATATATAT
>NW_017305397.1:723914-734747 GCF_001594115.1 Trachymyrmex septentrionalis | reverse complement strand
TATATATATATATATATATATATATAATTGGTCTGTTTCGAAATATGCAAACGAAAATTTATCGATTGAAACTTTTTCGATCTGTTGAATGTGTTATTAGTTGGGAGGGCTAGTGTGAAGTTGGTCACACTTAAAATTGTTTTTTGAATAATTTTTTTACTGGAAAGCCGGTCTTCATAGCCTTATTTTAAGATCGATGCATATGGTTGTCTGATTGATTCGTGACATCTTAAGATCATACTTAGACGGTCTTGAATATAAGAATCGACTATGAATATTGCCCAAAATATGCAAACGCGAAAATTTGAAATGTTCAAACGATAAGTATGAGCCATAGAAAGTTAATTTTTTGTAAAGTTGGGGAGCTAACTTCACGCGTTATGAAAATAAGAAGGATCATTAGAGAGGCGGTTTGCGTACTTTCCACCCTTCTGACGACTAATTAAGCATGCCTTGATGTAATAACAACTAGAAGCCATTGAGCCACCCTGTACCATGGACAATAAAATGTTCGATCATGAAGATCACTAATATACAGCACTTCTCCACAAAACTCACAATCTTTTGCGTCTCTAATGATACAGAGGAATTCAAGTTTTTTGAGAGAATTTTAAATTTAATTTTGCTCTGCTGTAAAATTATTAATTCTAACTTACAAATTATTATTCGTATTCAATCAAGAAATTCAGCATTATTAAGAATTTCAGAGTATTAAGAAATACTTTTGATTACTATGATTTTTTTATTTTTGATATAAATTATCTTAGAAAGCATATATATATATATATATAAATTCCGTAACAGGATCTATTCAATATAAACTTGGAAAATATAAATAATTACACTTAAAATTTCATTCACAAAAGAATTCATCATTTGTCTTACAACAATTTTCGTACGCAATATTAACAGTCAATAATTCTAATATCTAACAAACTACGGAGCGTTGATTGCGAGACACCTGGTACAATCTAAGTACATCCTGGAAGGCAAACATCACTCTTCGGTGTAAACCTCCATGGAAATCTTCCGGTGTTATATTAGGAGTGGAAAAGGATCGGTGCATGATAAGATCTTTCCAAAATATTATTAACCACCAGCAATGTTGCTGTTGCTGCTTTAACGCTCCGGCAGCGACGAGCTTAATTATCGTACGACGCCTCGAGTAACGAGGGTTGGCACGTGGTGACGTAATGTACGAGAAGGGCCTAAATAGCCGAGACCATTGTTGTACATACAACGCATACGTCGGATCTGTTGAGGCATTAATAGTCTCGCGTGACGTAATTAACTCGCAACCGACGAATTTCCGGCATTACGGGGTAGCGTATATATGTTCAGAAGGGTGTCCTCAGGCTCATGCTTGATACCGGAAGTGGGTCGCATCCGCACTGAGCCTGAGGATTTAAGCGGGCACAATCCTTTCTCGCAAACTTTCGGTTCGAAAACCATCATTTATTTGCACACAATGCTTGTTTGCGGGTGTGTCGATGACAAGATGGATATGGCGTGTCGTCGATGTACTTTGTTTAAATGTCACGAAAAGAAACCTCTTATTTATAGATATTATATATATCACTAATCATCTTTTTGAACGATAAAATTTAATTCATATTGTTATGTTAAATATTTCAAACTTTCTTTTAATAATCATAGCCCAGTAAACACCAACTAACAGTAACATTAATGTTATAATTTTACACTCAATCATGTAACTATTATGTAACACTTGTATTACACTACATTTATATTGTTGAGTGTGAACACTGATGTTATGTTACTGTTAGTTTTACTGAGAGATACAAAGTAAGGGAGAATTAAATATGATTTACAAAAATAATAGTTTACGCAAATTGGCAAAAGTCTAACAAATTTTAATTTATACTTTTCAAACTTATTAATTTTATATTATAAAAACAGATTAATTTTTATTGGTCTGACTAAGGAAATATAATTTTACATGTAATATACAGTAATTAATTACTTAATTTCTTTAATTTCGAAAATATTTGAATTTTTGAAAATACTCTGATTTTTTTTAAGAAAGATATTCTTCAAAAATAATTAATTAAGACTGTAAGTTAAATAAGATAAAAGCGTATAAACATATAAGCATCAGATAAGTACGTGCCATAAATCTAGATAAGAAAGGATAGTTTAATCAGTCATGGCATTAAACGCGGCTGAAATAGCGTAAGTTGTACTTAAGCAGGCGTAAACAGTTAGCAAATGAGAATTTCGCGCAGATGCGATCAGCGCTGCCGCGGAAAACATTAATCTCCCAGCTTGCGAGGCGTGCTTTCTCCTTAGGACCATCGCAAAAAGTCAGTCAAGTCGAGAGACAAAAGTAGGTTTCATTTTCACCGTGTTTTTCCGCTCCGCTAATGTTACCGCATGCGACGTAGACGAGCACGTTTAATGACTTCTCAAAGATTCACGGCCGCACAAAAAGCTGCGAAAAAGATCTGCGAGAGGGAAAAAAGAATGAAATGAAACGTAAAGCTTCAAGCAACGCGTTCAAAGTTGCAAAAATGTAGGCCTAAGTTTTCTTATTAACTAAATACATTTTTAATATTGGGGAGGATATTTTTTTTCATTTATTTGAGTCTTCTCTAATGAAAGTTTTCTTGTAAAAATATATGTATTAACTTAATACGTATAGAATTATTTACGTGTTTCTTTTTTATTTATTTATATATAATAAAATTGTATACAATTAAACAATAAGTCTGTTTTTTTTTAATCACATAATACATGCATATACATAGAAAAATATAAAATATTTTAAAACTACAAAAGGCTGCGATATAAACGAGTCGCAAGTTTTTAGGCGATGACATGTTAAGCAACATGTGAAAAAAGGTGCACGAGATTCTTTATTTATCTATAACAGAAATTATTATGACGCACTGTTGAAAATCGCAACATTCAAATTTTCAATCTCAATCGAAATTGTAGAGTCTTCAAAGATTTTAATTTATGAAATAATTTTCTACACTAATGTAAAATACATGCGATTTAACTCGTTGTTTTAAAGTCAGTGTTTTATATAATTGACGTTCTATTCTAAATAGATTACCGATTGAACACTACCTTTGTATACAAAAAGGCACTTTTTTATAATAAAATTTATTTTAATAAAATTTAAAACATTTTTTAATTTCTCGTAAAAAAATAATGTGTCATCTCATTGAGACAATCAGATATTAAAAACAATAGGTTTGTCTCATGATTATTCCGAATATTTTAAATTTGTTTCACATCTATCTCAAAATGTAATAACAGATCTATCGTCTTAAAACTTAATTAACTTTTAATTAGTCCTTTTTAAAATTAAATTTAGATAATTATATAATTGTTTTATAAAAAATATATAATAGCTTAATTGGAATTTCAGAATAATAATTCATTTCTTAGTAATGCTAAATGGACGGATAGATAGATATACATATATCTTACTGTTAGACTATTTACAAATGAGAATTCTGGAGATCTGCTTTTAATGTACAGCATATGGACAGATTAAATTTAATGTATTTACAAGCTGGCTCCTTAAACTGGAACCAGAGTATATTCTTTGGCAATTTCGGAGTTGATTTTTTTCTAACGATGGTTCAACGATTATCTGTATATAAAAATTGTATATTTAATAAATTATTATAAAAATTGTATATTTAAAAAATTGTGTATTTAATATTACAAATTTTGAAAACAAAATTTTTTATAGATATATGCATATCATGTTTTTTTACTTTTTAATTATTTTAATAAATTTTAAATACATATTGAATTTTGAATACTAAACAGAAATATGGAAAATATTTATAATATCTAATTAAAACTTTGCTAAGAAAAATCAACTCCAAAATTCCTTAAAAAAAAACATCTGTGCCATTCTTTATGCGCGCATGTTAGTTGTGATCTAAGCTTCTCGTTTCCTACAATATATAAAAGCTCTAATATTGATCCTTTTTAGTCCAATATTTATCTTACCGTTTTCATATTTCGAAAACTTAAATAATTAGAAAACTTTTTTTCACTTGAAACAAGATAGAGTAACGATGGCACAGCATGCCGTGAGGAACAGCGTGGTAAGAGACATCAGGTTGGATGCTGCGTTGCAAGCATCCTCAGAGCAGAAACATTCTTGCCAGTAAACGCCATTCTCATGAACACCCCAATTACAAACCCCCGTGACCCCAGTACTGGAGATAGAACCGCATCGTCGAATCACCTGTCGCCATCTACCGTCCCCTAAAACATTGCCGATTAATTAATTAATTACGTACTTCCCGTACAACTCGGAATTCGATGCTGCAAATACGCATATATGCATATCAGCTAATACATTCGACGACTTTCTATAAAGCGCGTAATTTTATCGTACAAGATTAGATTAAAAGCTATATTCCTAATTAACGTGAGATTTCTTTCCAAAATCCAAAAATAAATTTGTGGATATTAAATATATTAACCTATTATTTATAAATAAGATAATCATTTTCGTCATTACATAGTGGTGTTTTTATTAAATATAGCATATATAAAGTCTCTGCATAAAAATGTGTATAAAGAAATACTTTTATAATTCTAAACATTTTAATTTTTTTGTAATTCTATTACAACTTCTTTAGGTAGCACAAATTTTAAAGAACTTGATTTATTATAGTTAATTTATATCTTCGAAAATGTAATCACAAAAAATAGGTCGTGTCTTTATTTAATTATAAAAAATTTTTTATTAAATAAAATAAATAAAATTTATATGTAAATAGACATATTAAAATTGGAATGTTTTGGATGCATCAACAATGATAAATACAACTCTCTCTAAATGATATAACTAATAAAAAAAGTAATTCTAATTATATTTTCGTTATAGAAAATAAGAATAAATCATATTAACTATAATATTCTTTTTAGATATTGCTTACTTCTAGATACTAAATGTTATTTCAATAAATATACTTACAAATGAAACCACGTGGACTTTGCTCAGTATATTTGACACAAAATGTGCCAGGCATATGTGATTCCTCGCTGTTACACTCGATAGGTACATTCCTCTCTTTGTCAAATTTTGTGTAGGCTCCACAAAGATCTTCCTTATCTGGATCAGTGTCGGAGCTGCATTGAAAACAGCGTATCGCCTTAGTACCTGCACATTCCCAAATAACATGACGGCATTAATCACACATTCGAGTTGACCTGACGTATTTAATTAGGGCAATTAAAACAGAATCCCGATGACTAATCTGAAGAATTTGATTGCAGTAAAGTAGTCGTATTTGAAGTATTATGACTGGAGTAATTGATGGAATAGACCTCAATTCCTAACCTAGAAATTATTAATATACAAAAAATACTTTTATATTATCAGTGTTAATCTCTTTTCTACAGTTTTGCAGAGAAATATTAAATTTGCTTTGTTATTATTCCGTTTCTTTTAACAATAATTTAATTATAATAAAATATATCCCTCGGGAAAAAAATATAAATATATTTTTATATTTATTCATATCTCTCTTCACGTATCTTTTTATATTTTCTAAAACCTACGACGTTTGAGTATTCTCAGATAAATCGGTTAAAGCTGATTAAAATAATTGAAGATCCCTCATTCAGTCGTTGAAAAATTTTCACGCCCATCCGTAAACAATACAAAGAATGAAACACATATTTGATTTCAAAATGGCGATCGCAGGTGGATTCATCAAGATACTTTTAGACACATTTTTCTTTCGATTTATTTTCTTGGATCTTCGTTTGGAAAGTCTCACCTGTTGTGACGAACAACAACAACACGCACAACACAATCGTGATATCGTTGCGCATCATCGTTACGTCGCTCTCTCGGTTTCTTTTCGGAGCGAACGAATAACGCGCGTTCCGCCGTACTACACGTACGCACCTGACGTCATTCATTGGGCGTAACTGCTGTGAAGTAAGCCGAAGATCCCCTCTCCCTCGGATCTTATAATCTCCCCCTCCCTTCTTGGCTTCCTTCTGTCAACGGCGGATCGTGACACGCGAAGACCTTGGGCGTGACATAATTAGCAGTGCCCTTTTAGCGTAATCTCCAAAGTTTCAAGCAGCTTTTAACAGGAGAAATTTAACTCCAATTAATATACGAGATTTACGACTTTCAATTCTCGGTCTTACACAAATAATTTGGTCTGTCCTAAGGAACACACAATTAAAAGTCAACAAAAAATCAGAATAACTTTAATTTAATTCTTAACTTAATTTCCTCTTAAGTCAAAATAAACAGTCAAATTTTGTAACAAAAAAATCATCATTTTGAATTTCAAAATAAAGTCATTTTGACTTTCTCTTAACTTAGTTCTTTAGAAAATAGAATCAATCTTGATATTGAATATACATATAATAATCGATTATAATGCAATTGTAGGAAAATCGTCTTTTATTTACTTTACAGGAAAATTGTCTTTATTAAAAAAGGAAATGCGGTATGAAAGGGATATATTTTATAGAGGATCACAACTAACGAAGCTCATTAAACAGAAGCCAGTGTCGCCATTCGCTAAAGTTTTCGAATTAAGATAAGAGCGCCAAGAGCTTCGCGGCTTCTTCAGATGGAGGCTGGGGAACCATTGCTCGTAATGCTCATATTTTATTCTCGAACTTTCTCCTTCTGACGAGAATACAGATGAAACGACAATAAGAGCGGACAAAAGATGTGTACGATATCATTACAGAGCGCTGCAAAATTGTAAACAAAAATGGTTGTCTCTAAAAGTCTTATCTGCGTCTCTCATCTGCCTCGCACTGATCTTAAGTTTCAGTTTGAGTTCGCGTTTTTAATTTACGAGGTGTCATGCTAATAATAGCTTGAATAAATGTGAATCCGATGTCTAATGAAAGAGATATATGAATATAGGGGGAAAAAAAATATTTAAATTTTTTAACCATTCTGGGAGAATTTTACATAAAATAAAAATATAATTTTAAAAGAGGTATGCTGCTACGCAAAAACTACATTTTCCAGAATAAAATAACATATTTTGAACTTTTGAAACAGCAGTTTTTCGTTTTTAGGTAAAATTATCCTAAAAGGACAAAGTATGTAAATAATTTGTTTAACTATGAATGTGAATCTGTACAGTATGTATATGTGTCTAATGTTGAATTTTTAAAAAATTTACAAAATGGAAGCAAATGTATATGAAATGTCTATAAAAAATTGTAATATATTCTTGCTCACAAAAATTTTAATATTCATAATAAGTAATAATATAAATGCACATATTCATAAATTCAATTTTATAAATACATTTTAATAAATATTGAAACAAAAGATTATTAATAAAGTATTCAGGAAATCGCAGCACACACATTTACATTAAAAAAATTATATTTGTTTATATATTTTATAATACTAGAGGGATAATACTAGAGTAATTCTCGACAAATTGATTTTCCTGCTTCCTATCAAGATTACATAACGCCCTTCAAAATCGTACTTTCTGTAAGTCCCGATATCTTTAATCGCATAGAAAACTCCACAGATCATTTCTTCTCAATCTCTCTACCAATCTGCACCACCCCTATCGCCAAAAGATGCGTTCCGAGTCGCTGATCGCAATTTTCTCGTGATTGGAACTAAACTCAATCTCATCGCAACCTTGACATCGTCTTCGGCGACCCTCACTTTACCGCGCGAAACAGATAGCCCGGGTAAATTATTCAAAACGTATCCTCTATGATCTATGGAGACGCCTCTAATCCTGACACCGGCAATCTATCCTCCTTGCTCCCTTCCCACCCCCTTCCTTCATCCTCTCATCCTACCGACTAGCCTGTCTGTTCGTACCGCAAAACTCTCATCTCTTCTCACCCCTTCATTCTTGTCTCTCTCATCTCTTCTTCCATCTTCTTAATCTTACTGGTTCTCCATCCCCTCATCACTCTCGATTTCTCCTCCATCCTCCTCGCCGCTTCTTCTGAACTGTGCACACCATCCCCGGGGTATTCTGACTTTTCTGACAGCCGCCACCGCATTTATCCCATCCAACGTCTCCGGACGAGCTTACAAAGACGGCCCGGAATTCAATAAGTCCGATAACGTGCGAGCCTTCTGCGATGTATAGAAAGCTTTAGTTGTTCCCGATAATCGCCCACATATTGATTTCGTCATCAACGCGAACACATTTGAACGTTATCCAGATCGATTAAGCAAGCTATCATTCCAGTAGTCTTACAATTAGATTTCTAATATTCTAAGTTCTAGAAGGAAAGGCTCGTAATTCAAGCAAGATTTGGAAATAATATAATAACAAGTAAATAATATTTTGAAATTATTGGTTATTAATATAATAACACTAATAAATAATATTAATTTTGTTAGGCTAATAATTATTAGATTATGTACATTATAAAATTAATAGTACAATATAATTATTTTATTGTAAAATAGTATTTATATATTATAAAATTATGTTATCGTAAAACGTCAATATTATTACATTATATTTTAGAGATAATGTTTATTGTACGATATATTAATTATTTTAATACTTCATTTTATTGTAAAAGTTTGATGTAACGTTATTAATTTTAAACTCTTTGAATTTTATGATAAAACGATAATTACTAAAGAAAGAATATAGAGACCCTGCAATAGTAGATATTACTGGCACAAATGTAATATTAATATCAATATATAATATTAAACAGCATTATAGCATATAATGGATATATTACCGCATTCAAAATAATTAATAAAGAGCCAGCGCTCTCTTTCATCAACGACAAAGATTTGCGAAACGTTTTTCGCAAAATGACTACACTGTGTATGCGTGGCGACGAGAAAATTGGCGAAGTAAAGGCGAAGCTCGATAACACATCGCATCGTATATTCGCATTCTGAATGGTTTTGGAGCGTGCCTTGCTCTCGTAGTATGGAAAAAACGTGTCTAGAGCGTGCTGCGTTAAGTTTCTTTTCCGCGGCAAACTGCCACACCAGCTGCTATTCTCCCTGGAAGTCGTTTCGCAGTCAAGTGTTTTCGTGGATAATATTGTATCGGGCAACGCACACCGCGATACACGCCGCTGCGTCAGATGCCGACAAGTATCGGCTTTACCTCGTATACGTATCTTAACAGCCCCTCGCCCCGATTTGCACGAGTGCATTCGATCGTTGTATTTTTATTACAATCGAGATGGAGAAGAAAAAAATTAGATAATAAGATAAGGTACTCTCTAAATTTTTTAGAGCGCGAAATCTCACTACAAAAGAATGAAAATACTGCCACTATTGAGTGAAAATATTTGCACTCTTGAATAAGAGTGGTAGATTTTCACTCTTTTTTTTTTAGGGGAAAATTTCATTCTTTCGGAATGAGATTCACTCTTTTTTTTTTGGAATAATCTTACATTAAAAGATTGAAATCTTATCTCCCAAAAAAGTGAAAATCTGCTACTCTTATTCAAGAGTGCAAATGTTTTCACTTTTTTTCAATAAGAGGAATATTTTCTTTTGAAGTGAGATTTTACTCCAAGAAATTTAGACCTTGTTTTTCATTATCTGATTAACTTATAAGTTAAGCTTAATTTCACATAAACGATTTACGACATTATAGATGAAGCCCATTAAATAAAACATCAGGTTAAATCTAAGTACAAGTATAATGAAAAAATGAGCTTTAGAGAGTAACTTAAATGGCAAGACGCGTAGTAAGAAATACGTATCAAAAAAATATTTCGTTTCCTAGATATTTCCTTAAAATAAAAGGTATAAGACAGGATATAATAATGCCAAGCATATATATTCGTATTTATAACACATCGTCGAGCTTTTCAATTAAATTTGTTTTATCCTCAAATGAATAAATTTGAAAACCGCGTAGTTTAATTATTTCTGCAGCGACTCGATTCTCACCACTAGAATTTCGTCGTCCGCGTTCACGCAGCATCTACTTATCTGCAAATAAATATGACGCGAATATTATCGTGACGTTTGCATTTACGCGAGGAACACATCGATCCACGTTGTCGCGTTCCGCCAAATACGATGCGATCGGAAAACGATAAAGAGGAGGCCCCCGCATGCATTCCCGCTCCCGCCGCCCGCCTGGAAAGCTGCAAATCGATGGGGTGCGTATTTTATTTAAATTCGCGAGACAGAGAGAGGATGAGAGTGGGAGGAGAGAAGGAGAAAGGGAGACAGAACGCGACGCAAATTTGCAATTTCAAAATATTCCAGTGAAAAAGGGAACGCCCGCCCGGTGGGAGGAGGAGAATTGGAGGGATAGGAGGCTGAAGGGATTTAAATCCCCTCGCGTCGTCCTCTCGTCCTGGCGCAATTGTTATTTTAATTCGACTTTTTGTCATTAGCTCGCCGCTAATTCGGCCCAACTCATCGTGCTTCCATAATGCTTCCTTATCGCCATTCTCTCTTCTCTATTCTCTCTCTCTCTCTCTCTCTCTCTCTCTCTCTCGCTTAGTCACAGTCTCATTAAAACGATGTCAGATTGGCGACAGAGTGCTCAGACGTCTGGAGTGCATACAACTTCTACCGATTTAAGAGCAAAAAAAAATTACTTTGTGCCCAGGCAAGTGGGAGTCCTTGTCTGTTCGCTTCATTGGAAAATGTGCATTTTCCCGATTTGGCGAATTAATTCGCAACGCAAAGCGGCTTTTCAGCGTTGTTATTGGGTGTCTTGGGAAAATAAGAGTGGCATACAGAGCACCCAGTATACTGTTAATATTTTGTTGTTTTCAATTATAAAAAATTGTGAAATTAAATTAAGGAGATAAAGTTATATTTAATTGATAATATATCAACTTTGGTAATTTTAATAATTGAAAATA
>NW_017305397.1:697541-723814 GCF_001594115.1 Trachymyrmex septentrionalis | reverse complement strand
TATAATAAATATATATATATATATATATAATTGACATTTTTATTACTATATTAATAATTTATGTCTAATTCATAAATTCTCAAATTATTAACAATTTCCTGCAAATGGTTTTTGTATCCAAAGTTTTACAAAACCTAATATATAAATTATCTCAATTATCTCTTTATGAGCTAATAATATTTCACTAAACCTGTTTTCTACATAAATAAAAATTAAGTTAACTACGCAATTTACTTGCTCATTTTTTTACCAATAGTTTTACCTGCCCATTTGAAAGTTTTAAAGTACCGTGAACAAAAAGTCAATCTTTTATTGATGAGTTTTAACAGCACATACAAAGACATGACATTCTCGTGTATCAAAATTCACCAAAGGCACAAGAGTTGCACTTTCTTTTGCTATGTAACAGCTATTCGGACGTAGAAAGAGAATGAAAGTTGCAAACGTATACGCCGCAAACGCGATAGTTTATGTATCTGTGCTCGGCACCTAGGTCTCGAGCTAAGCACGAACGTGTGGATAGACGAGAGCGTGATAGTTGAGGAAATGAAGAAAAATAACGTATCCTGCCGACGGACAACGACGCCGGCTCGTCGCGACGGGACGGCGGCGTCGACGGTTGCGTTCCTATAAAAGCAATGACGTTGGCCTGTGGGCGCGTTGAATATTTCATAGGGTAGCCACCACGGAGAGAATCGCGGTGTTCGACCCATTCCCCTATCTAAGCGCGTTCCGTTTCCGTTCATCTTTAAGCCCATGGCGCACATGGTGCAAAAGGGCACGAGCCCTTTTGTTACGGTCAAGTGTCTGAGAAAAATGACAAAATGCATAATTAGATCTGACAAACTTTAATAAATTTTTGTAGCAGTTAATAAAAAGAAACGTATTCTGAAAATGTAATGAGATGCATATCATTGTGCAAAATGTGTCAATTTGTCATAATATTAATTGTTTATTAATTGTATTTAAAAAATTTGTTAATTATTTTTTAGATAAAATCATGAAATGTATTATAAATGAGTATTCTCTTAAATTTAATACTAGAAAGTAGTGATCAATTATTTATTAAGCACTGAACAACTGCTTCTAATAATACAAATAAATAGTAATTAGCCACTATTTTTCAGTAAATTGGCTAGTATTAAATTGGATTTTTGTAAGGCTGGTATTCATCGTTGGTTCTTATATTTAAGACCGTTTTAAGTACAGTTTTAAAATGCCATAAACCAATCAGAATCGTATTAGCATCTTTATCTGAAACAGTTAAACTTATGCCTGATTCATTCTTCGGTCTTAATCCTAAATCCTAAAATTCAGCCAATGAAATACCTACAGATTTCAGTTAGAACCAATTAAGACTGACAGCCCTATTGGTTGAATTTTAGGATTTCAGGTTAAAACCGAAGCATAAACTAAGCATAAAAATAAGAAGCTCTGTCTAAATACCTTATAAGCTATTCAAAAATGAGTAGTGATTTTCGTGAAACTAGTAAATATATTTTTAGTAGAAGATAATTTAGCTCTATAGCCCTCCGACATTAGGGCAGCCACACTTCAACTTCAAGTCGCTCTCTGTTCCTGTTTCCCTTGCGAGTATAGTTCCGAGTTTAGTTTTATTAATAACGTTAGTTTAAAATGTTTAGTAATTAATTGTGTTATTTTAAGTATCCATTGCAAAAAAGGATTATTAATATAACACGGGAGAGTATCGAGTAAAGTGGTTGGAGAATTCGAGAATTTTTATGCAGCCACGCGTGAGTAGCAGTCACGTTTTTATAATAACGTCTTGTTTTTATGATAGCTATAGATCGTTGTGAAATATTTCTCATGCTTATATTCTCTATGCTTTTCTACAAATATTTTTTGGATCGATCGATCAACCAAGAAAAATTTTTCTGAAATACGTAGTGTTGTAAAGAATTTTTATTGATTATTTCTGTTAGACATGTTTCCAAATTTTCTTTATAATATCTATTCTCGAAGATACGATAAATAAGCAATTTTTATTTCTTCGATAAATACTTGTATTCTTAAAAATGCAACACCATTCCATTGGAAGATAAAGTTGGGATTTAGATTTTCTCACACATTGGAACACGTAGTATACAATCATACTTTTTTTTATTGTTTTATTAAAAGATTAGTTTTATAATAATTTTTTTCAGTAAAATTTAAATTTTTACTAAATTTAAATTTATTTTAGTGAGTCTCGTTTTTAATTAAAATTGTGAGCAATTCAGATTTATTCGAGAATTTCTCTCTTTTCAAAGACTACGATTTTATTTTAATTCTATCAAGTTTTATCAAAAATTATTATATATATTATTTATAGATGCAGCTATTTTTGATGATTTCTAATTGAAGAAATTAATCTCTTATTTATTGTAAAAATTTATTCTTAATTTAAATAATTTGCTTTTAAACCTAAACATATTACAAAAATAAATTTTACATAAATAACAATGGTTACTTAATTTATTGAGTATTATTCGCAACTAACGTTGGGTGCACGCTATTCCTTTTATAAGAAAAAAAAAAGAGATTTTTCAGATATCTCTTTCTAGTTTAAGATATCTGGAATGTTGCAATCATTAAATCGTTGCTTGAAATCCTCCAAAATTTTTGTACTTAAAGTGAAATAAATATATTGTATTTGGGCATTGAAAAGAGAGAAAAAGTGAAAATGCGGAGAGTACAAAGAGTGCAAGCAACGCGAACAAACCTTCTTTAACAACGTTCTTTACCTGACTGTTTTCTACAAAACGATTTCAGATCATTATCGTACACACAATAATCCAAGTAACTTCAAACATAAAGCTAGCACTGTTCTGGACCATAGCAAGATAGTACGCGCTACAACTTGCAACTGCGTGCAATGAGATATCTTTTGTGTGTGCCACGGGCTTTATTCTGCCTCTCGTACCGAGCTATGTGTATACCAGTAAAACGAGGGTGGCACACGTACGAAGCGAAGCAGAGAACGGAGGCGAGCGGAAACGCCCGCTCGTAACGGAACCGAAGTGGTTGTCGGGGAATTTGCAATTCCCATCGGGCATTCAGCCGCGCTCTCTCGAATTTTGGAAAATTCCATCGCGAAACCCCCGGCGGGCCGGTTAAATCGCGCTACTTACATCGATCGATCGCGCAACGAAGCAGCTAACCCTCTGGCGTTCAAGACACACTTCATTGTGATTTGAATCTAAACGATCTGCGAGATCGTGATATATCATCTTATATTATCGTATCGTTTATACAAGATAAAGTAAAGAAATACTGAAATCCTTGAATAAAAGCGCGTGTATACATATTTAATAAATGTAAAATAAATAAAATGATACATCGCTCATTTGCAGTACAATTTAAAAAAGATTTAAAAAAGAAGAAAAAGAATTTTTTTTTAATGCTTGCAAGAAAAAAAGAATAGAAACATAAAGAAAAAAAAAGAACATATATTTATTTCTCTACAATTAGTTACTATATTAAAATTGTGTTTCAAAATATTATCAAATTTTAATGATTTCAAACATTTAAATTTATTTTCTTAAAGATTATATTTTTTCAATTATGTCATTGTTGTAATAAATGAGCAATAAAATTATTGATAGTAAACTAAAGAATATAAAAAAAAAGAAATAAAATTCATGAAGCATTTATTTATTTAATTTTCATTTTTTATTAGATATTTTTAAAAACTTTATAGAAATTAATATCATATAAAAGTAAAAATTTTGTTTATCACAAATTCTTTAAAATAAGTGTTTTCTTTAAATTTTCAACATCAAGTATCGTTTATTCTGTTTTATTTTATTAAATTGAAGTTCTGTTAGAGTAACTTTCACTTGATATTAATTAATGAGCTTCTTTCTTTAAAAAAAAAATACCTTTAATTATTAAAAAAAAACGACATACTATAATATTAACAAATAACACAAATTGCTAACAATATAATATTGATCAATGGAATTTACATATGAAAAGGATCGTCACTCTGCAATCATTTTTTCAAAACTATTAAATGAATATTTCTTTCCATTGTCGACTCACTCTTCTCTTTCTATTTAGAATATTATTAAACTACAATATGTTCTACTAAAGTAGGATTAGATAGTATTCGGCTAATTCTAGAACGTGCCCTTTTGTTAGGAAATGTTACGCTTTTGAAACTACCTCACTCAAGCCTTCGAAGATACAATACAAAGCCCACGATGCACGTAAAATAAGTTCTTCGGAGAAAGGGAGAGAGAGAGAGAGAGAAAGAGACAAAAAAGAAAGGAAAAAAGGATCTAGACTCCCATAAATAATGTTTTTGTTCATTAATCGAAGTGTATAAAAGTGATGCGGTGATTATTCAGCGTTGAGTTATTCTAAATTTTTCAGAAAATTCGAGTTCAAAGAACATTGATGGAAGCATCATTTTCTTCAAGCTGCTTTTTATAAGCCTTATCAGTACGATTCTGATTTTATTTTTCGCGTTTTCGTCATGGGGAACACAGTAGCCAATGGTGGCTAATAAAGTAACGAGTGGCGAGACCAGGTAATTGATGTATTGTCTTAACTCGCGCGATCGTTCAACCCCCGTTGTATTTCTGACATCAGGCCAAGCCGTGATTATTAGTTAGTTAGCGCTTAGGCACCTCCTCTGCACGTCTAACTTAACGGCAGAAGGGTCAGATGGCCATGAGATCTTAGTGAACTTGGTTGATTGTTATTAAACAGTTAACCAATATTAAGTAAATGCTCTTCTGCTAAAATTCACTTTAGACGATTTATAATTCATATCAGATTTCAAGACATAATTCTATTCATAATATTGTGTGCTGTGTATTTTGATATACGTATATAGTTTAATATGTATTTATACTGTTATATGTGTGTATTTCATACTGCGTGTACTTTTCACACATTTTTCAAATTACACGGTATATAAAATTAGTAGAACTTTATCCTAAATTGTGACACAAATTCTAAAATGGATTTAAAAATGTAGTTATCGTTTTCAATAATTATAATTAGAAGTTAGCAATGCACGAATACCATAATTGATATTTCACAAATCAATAAATTAAACGAGAATTTTATCAGAAATTACAAAAAAATTAAAAACCATTTATTCATATGAGCAGTATATTAATAAAAAATTAGTCTTGTTTAAAAATCTATTCACCTAATAATAGATATTTAAGATTCTTAAGATACATCTAATAATATAGAATTCGTATTATACATATATCGATAAATTAAAATGTTGTTATACTTTCATCTATTTATTTTTGTCATACAGTCGACATAGTGAAGGATTGATAAATTTTCCTTAGTAATCTATATTGCTTTCCGTAGCGTGCCGCAATTGAAAATCGATTATCTAAGCACAATACATTAATTCGATAAAAGCGTTCGAGAGTCAAGACGAATTGATGCATTTTAGACATATTGCAGGTGGGAAAACGAGAGGAAGATCTATCATCGCGCGCTGTGTTTCCGGCCACAGAATATCAGATGCACGCGAAAACGCGGTATAATTCATTCTGGGTTTCGACGCACGATTTGTCATCCGCTTGGAATACAATTCGTGCTGTAGTATAGTGTGGCAACAGCTAGAATTTCTAGATTCTATGATACAAAACTTCTTCGTGAGATGATTATCTAACAACACTTTATAGAATTACATAATCTTAATATAATGTTAAGAAATCTTTTCTTATGCTATTCGGAATGCAATTTTAAAGAGAAAAAAAATAGCTTTTTAATTTCTTCCTAAAATTATCCGACAGAACTTTCTATTTATCCGTATATATTTCTCAATCACTGACTCTTACTTAATTCTTATTTCCTTTTCTAGAAATTCTAAATTTTACCTTCAAAATTGAATCAATTACTTTTAATATTAAGTCGTTTAATTGTCGTTTGAGTGAGATTTTTGTCTCAGCGCATTACACGATTGTAATCTTGCATTGCCTGAATAAAGCTTGACTAAAAGTACGTGTTCTATTATTTTCAATACTTGAAAATATTACATTCTGTCAGAATAGGGACTAGCGAATGAGGCACTTGCCTCAAACAATTTTGGGACATAAAAATGGCAATATAAATGTCTATATATTTTAATTCATTCACTACTAACAGTGGCTATCATTCGTTATTGAGCGCTCGCTGTGTGTTAAATAAAAATAAAATGTGAGAATATAAATTTTAATAAAATAATTAACAATTTTTCTGCTAAAATTAAAGCACGAAAAGTATTTTAAATAAAAAATTAATTTTCTGCGAATTTTTACAAGAATTAATATTATCTATATTAAAAATACTAAAAATAAATATACTGATTTTATTATAATTTTTTAATTAATTATATTTTGTTTGTTTGTATAACATACACATATATGTACACGTAACCTCTATATGCAACTGTACGTTCCTACTAAAATTAATATTAATTTTAGTACTCCTACTAAAATTAACATTAATATTATTTTTTATTATATTTTACATGTTGTAAAAATATTTCTTTATTTTAAAAGGCGCATTTTATCTCGAGCGCCGAAATATGCAACCTCGGCTTTGCTTCATCTCGTATATAACAGCAAGGCGTCGATGTGAAACGAATCATCGCTAACGACATAAATTTTTCCTATTAAAAATCTACTAATAACGTTTTCGACATGACCGAGTTTGCACCAAGCTGGGTTGAAAAATGCTTTGCTGGTTGACGTTACACACTCTATCAATAGGAGAGCACGAAATATCATTAATTCTACCCAAATTAGTGCAAATCCGGTTGGGCCGAAAATGCCATAAGATTTGTTGTGTGGAGGTGATACGTTTGTTGTTAAGTTTGTTATGGATACCACGATGATATTAGAAGCGAGATTTTTTTTCCGCAACAACTGTTGTTGAAAAAATAAATCAGAATATAATCAACAGATACAATAACAAATACTTTAGTGTTTGTAAACAAACAATTAAGTAAACAGTAGAGACATAGAATATAAAAAAGGCTTAAAACGGAAACTTAGAGATTAAAACAAACAGAAGAGCTTAAAACGAATAATTTATTATAGATCGATATTAGAATGAAAAAGATTTTATTATAGAAATGTTAATTGAATTTGATATGGTATCTCTCAGTAAAATATTTTCTTCTCTTTCAATCATTTCAGACATATATTTATCCAAGTATTTTAACTAAACTCTTAGCATGAGGTCACTTATACATTGGAATCATAAACAAATATTGTATCGGTTAATACAATTTAAAACTTAGTCACGTAGCATTCGTCAGAATATAAAGTGCTGTTTTAATATCTGTTCTCAGCAAGAATATCAACGTTATCATCACCATTGGTGAGGTTGAATCTTCAACCTGCAAATTTAACTCCCTGGAAACTATTGTGAATGACGACTTCGGTCAAGAATCAAATTGACAAGTTTTCCTGCGAGAAAAATAATATAAGAGATACAGCAATTAGAACATTTTTGTCTTCTGAAACGGGTTATTACAAAGATGGTAAGGTAGAAATTCTTTATATAGCATTTATGTTTCATTCAAACTCAGACAGATACATATATATTCTGGCCAAATTGGCCTATGGCACGAATCTTTATGTTGGACGCATGATTTGCTTTTGACTGTCCATGCCATACTTTCACATGTGACAGCGATAAAATCTGTCGTAAATAGCACGGAAAATTTTGTAAAGATGATAGAAAAGTAAGGTAATATATGAAAGCATCCGGATTACTTTAAGAACATCTAATATCTCCTATTATGCTATCCGGTTATATCTGAGGCCATTGTAATAGCTGTGAAACATCCTAAAGATGGTCAGCATCTGAGAGCTTATGTTGAGATAAAACCGGAAGCAAAGATTTAAAACTTTTTTTCTTTTCGTAAAGTAAAAAAAAATTATTTATAAAAAGTTTACGTTGTGCTTAGGTGACAGAAGAAGAGCTAATGGAATTTGTGGCAAACGGGCTACCTGACAGTCGTAAACTCCGCGAAGCTTCGTTACAGACGAAATTCAACGGCTTCCTAATAGAAAAATTGATCCAAGCATAATTTATATGTAAAATTAATGACTGAGCATTGTATTGACGATATTACTTATCGACGATATTATCTATTATTCTTTTATAAAAATAGCAGATAACTTATAACGCCATTACTTTTCTTACTTCCGTTACTTCGTTATAATAATCCTAGTTATTTTTCAAAGTAACTTTTCCAACCTTAGCACAATCTTAGTGTTTAGTTATTCACGCTTACAGTCATAAAAAATGTAATGCCATGATAAAAAAATAACGATAAAGATAATGGCGTTATACTTTATTTGCCATCCTAGTTTTTTAATGATGAATAGACATACATATATAAATGATAATATCATACTATGATAATAATACGACGCTATCTGTAAAAAATACCTTTAATTATTATATAATACTGAACAATATAATACAATATAATACTGAAAATATGAAGTTCCATCACGGATTATTTTTCATGTAACAAAAGATTATGTACTTTTTTTGAGGGTAATTTTACTATTGTACATTTTTAAAAATTACTGTCTCTTAAAGATTTGAATAAAACTATGGTAAATGTTACGATTAATGACGAATGATATATCGAATGGGAATATTACATTGTTACGCTCGACAAACGGTATATTTTTTGTAAATAAAAGGGTTAACAGCGATTTTCGCAAAATTTTATTATTAAAATATAAAACTTTACATGCATTATAAATGTATTTAAAAATAATCATATTGTATAGAGTAGATACAGCAAATATAATTATATATTCGGTTTTATAATTATATTTATATTAATATAATTACAATGTAATATAATGCATAATTAATATAAAGTAATTATATTAATACAATAAAGAATAAAATCGTAAGGGCTAGAGTTTTTGTATAAAATACACTGTCTGTAATTTATTCGTAACAATATACTTTTCCAATAATAAATATTAATTTCACAAGTCCGTCTATAAAAAAGTTGTAAAGAGCGTTCTCCTCGATGCAATGAATTGGGAAAATCGGTCTTCATAATGGCTAAATAACGAAATCAAATATTTTCATTGCAGAAAAAGGGAAAAACTGCACGACTAATTTTCAAGAAAGTATAACAGATAATACATTTATATATTAAAATTATAAGGTTATAAAATAAAATAACACGAAATAGCTTTTTCATAGAAATGCTTTTAAATAAATAATTCTTCAAAACTGAAAAATGTGCATTATAAATCATTGATTAAAATCAATTTTCTGAAAAAAATTTTTATTGCAAAAAACAAACTTCAAAAATGAAAAAAATGATCATTAATAAACTGATTAAAATAAAATAATACTAGAATATCTTTTATCTAATGAAAATATATAATCTTCATGAGATATTATAAAATTTATATATATAATTATTAAAACGCGCAATTTTTAATCTTCTCGTAAAAATTCTGATTTTTTATCTCATATTTCCTTATTTACGTAAAACTTATCAGAAAGTACAAAACTATCAGCTAATTGATTATATAAATGTATCATCGTTTTTTATTTTATATTAATTAATATACTGAAATTTACGAAACTGATGTGACAATAATTATTTCAAGCTTTTATCAGTGATTTATCAAAGTGAAAAATATTTGATAGAATAATAAATCATAATTGTTAAATTAAATAATATAAATAGATATATAGGTTTTTTGCAAATACATACAAATTACTTTCTACTTTTAACGAAGTCAAGATTTTGAAAGTGCAAAAACTGAGATAGTCTTATCGATCAATAAAAAATAAATGGATCAGGAACATTTTTTTCTTATGAATAACCCTGTGTACATCTTTGATTTCATAAATTCATATGATATAGAGAGACAATATTTTTATTGACAACTTAAAATCATTTTCATGTTAAATTGAGATATGAATTTCAATCAAGGAGAAAAATCATTAAATTTTAATTGCATTCTTATTGTTGTAGTTATGGGAAATAACATGTAAAGATAAATAATATATATATTGTATTAAGTTTAGTGACTAATATTGAAATATACCATTATACAACTTTATAATGTTAACATATTTCATATTTATCGAGATAAAATTTTCTAAACTACAAGTGACAAGACATATTAAATTAATAGCATAAACCTAGTTTAAACAATTTAGAAAATAAATTGGCTACTAAAGATACGGAATATAAAAATAAAATTCAAAATAGTAATAAATATTGTCATGTAACATCAACAACAAGCGATTAAAAGGACATCTCTCTCCAAACAAAACAGATTCGTTTAACTTTTAACTATATCGCAAACACATAGAAATAAATATTAGAAGAAATTTAAACTTAGTCTTTGTTGCGACACAAGAGAGAAGAGCTACTCAACATTCGTGTGATAAAAAGTGCTATTAGTATTATTATTAATCTAAAGAATTAATAGCAATATGACGTCTGAGGTAACAGATACATACATAATAAAATCTACCGTAGTATATTAGTTAAAATATAAGCTTTATTAACAATATTATTGTGCATCTTTTAGAAGTCTAACAACAAAATTGATTTATTATCCGGAACAGAAGATTTACTTCATAATATAAATATTGGAAATACGATTTTGAAAGCATTCGAATCTAAACCGAATTTTGTCGGTCAGGTAATAACAATAAAGCTTATTTGTTACGTTAACTATTTTCATAAATAGTGAAAGGATTAATATCTTATTGATAAGACATATTAATATTAATATATTAATATCTTTAACATTATGCGACTGGTACATATTGTAGATAGATGCAATGACGGAAGAGCAAACTACATATCAGCAGATGCGGGAGAACAGTGTTAAATGTGCATTATGGTTCAAACAATTACGCTGTAAAAAAAACATAATAGCAATATGCACACGTCATAAAATGCTCGAATATATACCATTTCTAGCGAGTTTATATGTCGGGGCTATTATTAATCCATGGGACAAAAAGTATATGGAAGGTACATTGATCTTTTTCTAAAATTCAATAACTTATTTTAACGTTTATATATATCTGTGTACTTTTTACTTAGTAAACAATAAATCTTTTTAGATGACGTACGTATTATGTACTTTCTGTTCATATATAAACCAGATATTATCTTTATCGATAGTGACAATTACGAGTTCTTCACATCGACTATTAAAAGAAACAAAATAAATATAGACCCAAAAATCATTACTTTTGATAGAATTGAAGGTGTCGATTCTCTTGAATCAATTCTGAATAATGATTTTGATAAGACCAAAATTGATAGCTTTTCCTGCGTGAATATAAAACCAATGGATACTATAGCGATAATGTTTTCTCACAGTGCAACTGGATATTTTGATAGTAAAATATCTATTCCTTATGTTGCACTTACGTATCCGTCGAACCAGGAGGTACCCGTAATGTTTTCTGGTGACATTGGTCTATGGTATGCATCTTTAAATTGGGGTTACGGTGTGATCTTGACCGTTCGTTGTATACTTTCGTATGTGACAGTAATCAAGTGTCCAACATTCACAGATAAAACCATGTACGAAACGATAGAGAAATATAAGGTAACATAAAAAGAATCAAGATCTTACTTCAAAAATTAATGAAATATTAATATAAGATATTTACATATATATCAGATTTCATGGTTATTTCTTGAAAACAAAATGTGCAACAAAAATATGTTTTGTACCGATATCCGTATGTATGATATCTCTTCCTTGAAGGAATTGGTAATCGATGATTCAACCATGAATTTCAGTGACGCCCAAGAAGAACTCCGCGATAAATTTATAAACGTTCCTATCGTTCAAGTATACAGTATGTACAACTTAAACCAATTGTTAATGATAGGAATGTATTATCTAAAATTAATAATCGTTGCATTGATTAGGTATAACAAAAATATGCATAATTGCGGCTTACCAACGAGGTTATCCGCAGCTCGGATCTAGCGGTTATGTAGCCAAAAATGTTCAATTACATTTTACCAATATGCATTCGGAAAAAATACTTGATCCATGCAGAACAGGCATGATCTGGTACAAATTTATGTTCAAGTGGTGCTCTCCTCAGACGTGTAAATTGCAAAATTGTTACAACTATCGAGCAAAAGAGAATACTATCGAGCATATAAAATCAAGCCTCAGTATACCAACTTTTTTAATATATATATATTATATATATATATTGGTTTATAAACGCCATAAAGCTTAATAAAGTAAAATACTTAATATAATATTACATGTTTTCAGCTAGTGAAAAATGGGATTATACCGGAGATTATGGTTATTATAATAGAGATGGCGAAATCTTCGTCATCGATAAAGTAAAGGATCTTATTAAATATAGAATATTCTATCTTTCACCTACAAGAATTGAGAATATGTTACTACGACATCCAGCAGTGTCAGGAGTCGCTGTAGGATCTGTGCCACATAGTACCAATGGTCATTGTCCTGTAGCCTATGTTAAGGAAAAATGCGGTGTAGAGGTTCAAAGCTGGTTATTTTTTTTTCTGTCGAATAAACCTTTTTATCGTTTTTAATTTCACGTTATTGTGTCTTAGGTGACGGAAGACGAATTGAAAGAATTTGTAGCAGAGAATTTGCCTGATATCTTTAATCTGCGCGGAGGTCTGCACTTCAAGACAGACATGCCACTTCTTCCCAATGGAAAAGTCGATCGAATACTAGCTGCTCACGAAGCATTTAATTAGTAAAAATATTCAAGGCGACGATTTTATATGCAAAGTATCAAAAAAAAAAAAAAAAAATATTATCAATTATCATTTTCAATATTAGACTGACAATGATTCAGTGAGTTGGCTTTTTCTGTTCAAAAGACGATTATTATTATTATTAAAATTAATATTTATTATTTCTGTAAATATTTTTAAATTTATTTCTATGTATATATGTATAATTGTATACTTTTATTTCTAAAATTATATATAAATAATTTGTAACTTAAATTAAAATTATAAATTTATTGAAACAAATTCAATCCAAAGATATAATTAATAATTGTACTTTTGATGAGCTATTCAACCCTCTAAAGTTTATCTCGCGAAAAATGTTCTTTTTTACCAACCATACCACTATTAATCATTAAACACCATATTATGGAAACCACGCACTTGGATATGGCATATCCAATTCGACTTTGTTTATGACTTTCATAAAAATATACTTATTACAATTTTTTTTCAATTAAAATGTCAGACCTTAAAACCCGGGTATTCATTATCTAATTAACTTGTGGTTAAGCTTAACCTGATGTTTTATCCAATGGGCTTCATCTATAGTAACGTTATATGAAGCCTATTATGAAACATCAGATTAAGATTACCTCAAGTTAACCAAATAATGAAAAACCAAGTATAAGGAACATAACGGTATCAAGTAAATATATGTATTTTTATTGATAAAAAAGTTATAAGCAACAAAAGAAGAATTGAAAAAGCATTGGGAAAAGAAAGCTGAATATGCCATATTTTGCCACGCATAGAGTTTTTAAGAATTAAATTTTACTCCTAAGTTATAAATGCTTTGACATTGGAAAGTTCAGCTGAAATTGAAGAATCTGCCATTAGAAATAAATAATTTTGAAATAAAGTCTAATAAATAGTATAGAAATAATGGAACTCTCTAATAAGCATGTTCGTATGTGATATTTTATGATGACGCAAAAATTTTACGATAACGCAATTTTTACGATAACAAAAGTGTTTTAATGATATTTATTAATATATAAGATTTCGCGAGACTAAAGTATTTAATTTTAAATAATGATTTTTTTTCTGTTTTGTGTAAGAAATATATTAATAATAAAAAATTTTATATATCGCAAGTATAATTACTGAACTGTATAACTTGAGAAGTAATAAGCATTTTCGAAATATTTTATTGGTACTGTATATGAATAATTAGAACGAATATCATCGCATCCAATCATAAAATATTACGAATTCGAAATCAGAAGATAAAAAATTCATTGCGCGAATTTTTCTTTGTATAAATTTATTCCGATAAGATTCCATTAAATCGAATATTCTAGAATATGTACACAAATCTTTGATATCAAGTTATAGTATTATAATTATACTAAGAAAACTGTACCATCAAATTTTGTTGACACGTGGTTAAAAAACATTTCTTATTTTCTCATTTAAAAATTGTGTTGTTCTAATTAAAATTTGGTTATTTTAACAAATATTTTTTGTTATTCTAATTAAATTTGTCGCTCTAATCAAAATTTAAGATAATCAAATTTTAGTTAGGACAACAGAATTTTTTAATGAAAAAATAAGGAAGTTTTTGTTAGTCACATATCAACAAAATTTTGGTTGCTACGTACAAAATGATTTCTCTCTGTGTATAGTAAAATAAAATTAAAAATTTTAAAGTTTAAAATTTTTTATTTTTAAAGTCTTGTATCAGATTCCCTTAATGATAAATTGCAATATTAATTTTTCAAGCTCGTTAACGAAGAAAAATACAATAATATAATATGTGCGTAGGTAAATATTTTTGCAAAATTATTTTGATTATCACATCGCGTAAAAAATGGATGAAAGGAGGAGAATCACGAAAATATGTCGGCAACGAATCTTTTCACCTCGACGAATGTGAGAGAATATCGCGGATATTCGCGCAATGTCACCGCGATGAAGCTAAATAAGCTTAATAACAATCTATCGTCGATCGTAACGTCTCACATTTGCGCGAATTAAACGCAAATAAAAGATGGAAGATCAGATAAACGCGCGCGCGCGCGCGCGCAAAAGTAATCACCTGCAATAAATTGCATTCCTCGGCATGTACGTATGAAAAACGTCATAAAAAAACATTCCATCAATCTGCGCTGAACTATATACGATTTAAGCTTACGAAAGTTTCGCACAATTCTCATCAAAATTTTAAAAGATATAAATACAAAACAGTTTCTTCGTATTAGAAAAAAATATTAATAAATAAGTATAATCTCTTTCGCATCGGTGACTTTCTATAGATGTGTAGAAGTTTGCAATATTCCTTCTGCATACATTATCTCGACTATCATTAAACCTTTTATACGAGTTACAAAGTGCGATTTATACAATCTATATGGATATTATATTGATATCAAGGAAATAAGTCAGCGGATCAGGCTTGCTGCCCATTTATGTCTGATGTATGCGCATTGAAACGCTTTACATAGATTCGAGTCGAAATTTTAGCCGTCCCCGGAAAAGTTAAATGCTATCTCGAAGTGGCGGCCAGTAATGGAGGCGGATTACAATTTTCTTGTGCCTCGAGATTTCATTGAATATGATACTCACCCTCCGGCCATTCGAACGATAGCCCTCCCGCACAAGATTCGGAGTATGTAAAATAGGGATCATATACGGGGTGTTCCATTTCTTTTTCGAAATATAAAAAAAATCTTTAAATGCGACTTACAATCAATCCTATTGTCTTTCAAATAATTCCGTAATGGCGGAAAAAATAGAGCTTCTTGGAATTTTATTAAAATTTTACATACTCTTTAATTAAAATATATAATATAAAATTTCTAACATACTTTAATTACATAGAATTCAGACATAGATCTTTAATTAAGATGTAATTCAGAGTCTTGATGTCTAAATTTTTAAAGTTGATTGTGTATTAAATAAATTTCAAAGTAGATGAAAAATGATGTACAATTATATAATAATTTTTTATCTACTTTAAAATTTATGATATATGCATAATTTTAGATGAATACAAAGAATTCATCTAAAATTATCTGAAAAGGAAACTTTTATTACTTCTTTGCACTTTAAGTTTATTTTTCCAAGGTCCTTTTTAATCTTCACTTATTAAAGATTTGTTCAACTGTGATATTTGTATTCACTGCGCACAATTGATAAAATCACTGTAAAAATCCGAAATTTTGTCAAGAAAATATTGATTTCATATCAACTACAGAATCAATGAAGGTAGTAGCATTTTCGCGACACCTCGTATATAAACGACATGCATTTCACAAACCGGCGATAACAGTTGCGTCCCTTATAAGTCGATGTCGCGACACCAAATCCATTCGATCGTCGCAAACTTACACTATAATGCGACTTGTAAAACGCATGGAGAAGGCGATGTCGTTTAAAGTTTAAACGCGCCATCGCAAGTTCTCGCGAGCGATTCAGCAAGCTTGCTACCAGGTTCTAGCTCGGTCTGATGTCCTCGCACGGATTTACACTCCGTCTGAAATTCGTTCGCGTGCGTCTAAAAACAACAGTCGGCTCTGTTCTATCTGTCGGTTCTAGACTGGACTGATACGAGAGAGGAGACGATCACAAAGCCGGACGAGAGCTTTGGTGTTAACGGCTAACGCGCGAGTTTCACGCGCGAAAACGAAGTAAACTTTCGCGACCGGCCGACCGGTCATAAATATTCCCGGACAAGATTGCAACGATAAATTCGCAAACTTTCTCGATCACTAGTGTTTTAATGGCCACGACGAGTCTTTGGTGACTCGCCGGCGAATTGCATATGGGATTTCTGACCAAAAGCAGAAGTGCAACTGTCCTGCATAGGACAGCGTAGCCGTGATGATCTTGAATCCTCTATACCTTAATTTCTATAATAAATTAGGCATATTTTGGTAAAAAAATGAGGATAACAAGTTTAATACGTTTAATAAATTACATTTTTATTTGTTGTTACTTTTGAATCTTATTGGTAGTAATTTAAAAACCATTTCGATATGTTAATTAAAGAGGAAAATGAGATTTTTATATAAAAATATTTGTGGAATTTATTAATTGTAATATAATTATCTATTCACTTTCAAATATTTTAATTAAAAAAGAATCTAGAATTCCAGATTCGTCCAAGTATTTGTCATTAAAGAGACGTAGTTTATTGAAATGTTTTATTGCGCGATAAAATAATTATGGTAAAATGTGCTATTTATTGTCTGAAAATTTATTCTTTAGGTATATTGATAAACACATAAAATGCACTTGAAGCACCGATCGTCTTTCGTCGATATCGATGTTCTCTTTCAGGGATATCAGATTTTCACAAGTTAAAACATGAGAAGGCTTTTCCAGAATAAGATTTTCAAACTGTTGGGAGCAGTGGGATGTCTGGGAGTAAAACTCTTTCTTCGATAGTCGATTCGAGTCTTCGAAAGGGCAAAATCGAACGAAGTCTCGACTAGATCGAGAAGGTGCGCGACTTCCACGCTTATCGACGCAACGAGGCGCAATTCCCGTGCAATTCCGATACGTGCTCCAATCGCGAGCTTTGATATAGGGCGAATCGATAGGTCATGAGTCGCTGGTAGCCGGTTACTCACAAGGGATTCAACAAGAAGGAATCTCCTTCTGGTTAGCGACTCGCACTTTCACCTATATAAGCGGAAGATTAAATTGAACAACTTCTCAATGATAACGGAAAAGATTATTTTTTTCAGACAAGAGATTAGTTCTCCTTTTGAATCAAAGGCATTTCGGGAATCTCTGTCTTTCGAAAGATTTTAGAAGATATGCATATTTCATGTCAATTATTTGAGTATAAGAGAAATGAAAGTAAAATTGATGCGTATCAAAATTAAATAAATTTTTTTTCTAATACTATTCTTCCGTTATTCTAATACGATAACATTGTGTATAACTTTTATACAAAAAAGGTATGATTAATTAATTTATGGGGTAATTAAAGGTATGTATAATTTTTATTTAAAAAGAGATAGGTATAGAATTTGTATGTTAACAGCATTCAGTATGTTTTTAAAAAGATTAAGTTTATGAAGAGCTTTTGATCTAGAATTATTAATAATTTAGACATCTTTTTTAAATTTTTTTATTTAAGAAAGAGTCCTAAATATTAGCTGAACGATTTTGAGACATCCTGCAGTGCACACGGTAAGTCCGGCAAAAATTCATGCATTATTATATCGTAATGATAAGCAGACGAGAGGACATCGGGGAATAACGTGGCATCAATTTTCATTTGATTAATAATGAATGAAAGCGCAAAGCCGAAGCAAAAGTGGTATCGGTCGTGATAATGATAAGAACACACGAGAGTGCAATCGATGGTGCAAGCGATAGGTACAAGCGAGCTAATTTCGACTGGCCAATAGCCCTTGGAAATGCCGATCCAATTAAGCCAGTGCATCGCGTTCATTCATCGCCAATTTCCGCGAGTTAGACTACAGACCACTATGTAATAGCTCTCGTTTTGCGATCATTTCGGCATGTATCGAATATAGAGTATTCTTATAGAAAGTATAGCAAGATATGTTTGCTTGGCAATATTCGCGAATTTGTTCCGTGATAAAACTATACAAGACAAAAATTTAAAAAATGTGTTCATTGAAGTATTAATTAAAGAAATTACAATTTGTTTAAAACAAAGAAAAATATAATAAGTATGCTATTAAATTAAAATTAAAATAAATCTAACGTTTATTAATAATAATTTTGATAAAACAATATGTAATTAATGAGACGAATAGTTAGAGAAAGATTAGTAAAATTTTCTACTTCAGTCATTTTTTTGTATAATCAGGTTTTGAAATTTTCTTAAAAATATAATTCTTATATAATTCTTATATAAATATTACATAAATATTATATAAATATAATTCTTATATAAATATTATTCTTATATTTTTGTTAACACACAGAATGAATTAATTTTGTTATTATTGTAAGATATTTAATACCAGCAAAGTAATCGTTTTGTTAAATTTGTGTTTGAGAAAATTCTTCCATTCTAAGATTTTTTGTTGAGCAAGCAGTCGCAGCTTTCAAACACCCGGTACAATGTAATGCCGCCACACTTCGCAAGCGCGTTCAGCATTAATAATTCTTATCTTTTCTTATCTGATACTGTCCGAAAGTGAAGCTCGCCTCTCGAGCTACAGCGACACTCGAGAATATTTCGTAGTCTTTCCTCTCGACAATTCCCTATCTCCCTATCTCGATCTTCTGCTCCTTTTCCTCGGAATATATTCGAGGATGCAGCGTGACTTCCGGTAGGCGAGCGGAAGTTGCAGAGAAAACAGAGTGGAATATTTAAGGTGATGCACAATGAAGAGAAAGAGAGAAAGAAATATGCACGCGCGAACAAATTTTCTTCATGATAAAACGCGAGAGAAGTGGATCGAGAAAAAGAGGGAAGGAAAAGAAGGGTCATCGTTAGGTCGATGGCGAAGGCAAAGACAGAAGGTAGCTAAAGAAAAGCCGGTCGTATTTTCCGTTCCTCAGATAGTCTCTTTTTCTTCCGGTGAAATAAGATTGACCCACACCTCGTTAGAGAATCATTAACAACGCTTGCATTGCCACTTCCGACAGACGGAATTTCCCATTTCCTTCGCGGTTCTTTCTTCACCCACCGTCATTTTCGCCGTGATCGATACAAATTCTCAGATCTTTATCTTTACAAAGGGATGTAGTTATATAACAAAGAAAATAAATTGTCTCTTAAATTTTAGATCTTTTTACTCGCTAAATTAAAGAAAGCAAAGAAATATCACTGTTATTACTATACGTATACTTTTTCCTATAAAAAGTATATGTAACGAAAAAATTAAACATTTCTTTTTTTTTTTTGACAATTTTTGCTAAAAATAAAACTCAGAAATTCTTTGACAGTCGTATCGCATTTTTCTGGAACATTATATTTTTTTCTTCTATTTAATGTCGAGCATCTCCACATATATTTGACAGAATATCTTTGAATATATATTTTCCTCGATACATCGTGTTTTCTAAAGTTCTCTTGGCTATTACATTATTGAACAGTTCTATTATGAAATTCCCTTATGTTTCTGTCGCATTTTGGCATACAATGCGATCCATACAAATGCTGGTTCTTGTCACGCTGACTTGTCCGTTTAACCGCTATGATACCATATATCGCTATGACGGCGATATGTTTGCGTCCGCGTCTCCGAGAGAACTTCAAACGCGGTCTCGCCTAATTACAGTCTAGACGAATCCCTCATTGTACCTGCTGGCGTCTCTCTTGGTGTTCTCTTGATGATTAGCGCGCTCGTGACGACGACGAAGAGATATGTACATGGCGTGTCACATAATTTTAGCTACGAACGCAACCGGCAAGCTTATTGCTCCGGGACGTTAAGCTCGAACGAAATATCGCTGCAAAGCACCTTCGGAATAATCCTGACTTTCGATCATGTTTAACGTGAATCGTACCTTTGTTGTTCCATATATATATATATGTAAGAATTAATGTTCATTCTTTTAATTCTTCGGACGGTATAAATAATTGTACCAAGTACAAGTTAAAAAAAACCAATGCAAGTTAGATATACCTTCAAACAAGAGATTTTTATGAATATATTTAACTTCCATCTGCAATCTGGATCATTCTTGATATAAAATTTCACTCTTTTTTCAAAATGAAGGAGGTTAATTTTCCCTAAAATAATCAAGAAAACTTTTTGGTAATGTAATGATGATGAAAAGTAACTCTAAATTTTTAACAATATGATTGGAAATGGAACTCAATTTAAATTTTTAAATATATTTTTTGAAAGCCTAGAATAGTAAAATGCGCTGAAGAAAAAAGATTCAGATTGCAAGTAGAGGATTAATAGGAAACATATGATAATGAAAACGCTAAACTACGCTATATTTTTTCTTTCATAATGTTTAAAACTTGGAAAGTGTATTTTATCAATAGTGTAAGAAAAATAATAAAATTCTAAAATAATAAAATATCTGAAGTTTATAACCAAAAATTTTTTTGTTGGAATATAGGTATATATACAATAAAATAAAAAAGTAATTTAAGGAACGAGTTAACATAACAATGATAAACTGATACGATGCAACTAGTTACTTGGTACAAACTTCTCGCAACAGCAGTTAGTATTTCTAGCAAAAGTTTTCTTTCATTTTACATGAAGTTTGTGTTCAGTTTAATTATTGGTCGTCCCTCGGATTTAACGCAAGCAGGATGTTGCTCAGATAGGAGTTTAGCGTAACGCTCATGACGAGAGATATTTTCCAGGGCTTTTTTTCCCGACAGGCGGCAGAAAACTTAGCAGGGAAGGAAGTAAGTCTTATCAGCTGTGTGTGCGCCGGACAGTGTCACAATGCCAAAGCTAGATCGTCGTCTCTCGGTTCTCTTCCGAAAGGTTTCTGAGTATCAGCTGCCGCATTGTGTGTGGCAGAATCTTCTCATTCTCTCTCTTTCAGGGAATTACTCGAGACCCCTTTTACTTCTCGGTTATCCTTGGTGTAGCTTCAGCTTGTGTCTCTAGACACTTTTCACTTGTACTTTTGAAACGAAAGCGAGAACTTCTTTGACGAGATGCAATTGATAAGAGTGGACAATGGTAGAATTCTTATTATTACTATATAAATAAGTCCAAAAATATGTTAATCTTAAGAAATTATAGTTTTCTAGACAACGATTATACTAATGTTTTCTTTAAAAATAAATGATTTACGAAAAATTATAATAGAATTGTATTATTCTACGTTAAATTATTGTATTCTGATTTTTCTAACTTATCTGTTTATATCTCAAGCATATAATATGCATATAAATGGCGCAATTGCATTTTTTTTTAGAGGTACAGAATACAAAATTTTGAATTGCCTATTTTTAATTCAACATGTATTCGATGCATTGAAGACATTTTTTCGATGTCATTACATACATGGTGCAATAACCCATTTCCCTAAATTATTCTAAGACGACGTTACTAGTGTAATTCATCTCACGTTGGTTGAAGCTCTCACGTCCGATCCACAAGCTAGTTTACGAAACTTGGCGAAAGTGGGTGTAGGAGCGAAGGGGGAGGGGGTGAGAGAGAGAGAGAGAAGGGGGGAAGGAGATCTCGTGGCTGAACTTACTAATAAAACTTTATACGTCACTCCTAGGTAAGTAGTGCCATCTCAAATGTTGATGCTCGCATGAAATATTCCAACGAATTCACTTCCACCTTCCACCTCCCATTCGCTGTCGTGCCGACAAAATTTGAATGATATACAAATCGCGTATTTTTCTCTTTCTCTCGGAAAAATTTTCCGGGCACAAATACTTTTGACTCTTTTACTTCTTTCTTATATCTTTCTTTATCCTGTCTATATATCAACATATATTTTGTTGGAGTTTATTTTCAATATATACACATTTCCTCCCCTATTTGAACTTTTTATCTGGAAAGACTTGGGTTTCACAAATTACATTCATACACTTTCAATTTCTTTCGTCGCAATGCTAACTCTAATATCCTCTGAATAAAGACACACAAGCTGTAGCGTCGTTTCCGCTCCTAGAGAGCATAGTCAATTATTTCGTAGCAGTTAGGAGAATATCGATCGTGCCATTTACAAACGATCGACTACAGATCCGCGTAAGGCAAGAGCCAAGAGCAAATAGAATTTACGAAGCTGCGGCATTAGAGCGAACGAGCAAGCGACTTCGACTCGTATAATGTAATGCCCGCCCCTCGTGGGAGCAGCACGGGTCTCGCGAGAAACTTCAAGAGGACGGATCGAGCGAAATTTGAATAAAAATACCGTCTCGCGACCGGCCGAGGGAGATCCCATGGGAGGCAAAATAAAACTCGACGTTAGGAGGAAAGGGTCGCGGAGGTAAAAGGAGGGCAGAGGACTGAACGACGGGAATACGCGTCGAGTAATAGCTAGATTTTCCGATACACGATACTAGATTCCGGATCACGTATTTTCTACCTACTTGGCTATTCCCTCCGAACATCGGCCGATACACTTCAACCTCGCCTGCTCTTCTTCCTCTTCCCTCGTCCAAGTGAGACCGTACGAATTTTTCGCTGCTGCTTCCTCGCGTTATTATTTAGATCACTAAATACGGCAGCCTAGGAGATTTCACTATGAGGACAATTCTTGAATTCCACAATAGAAACCCCATGCGAATGTAAAAACAGCTCAGTATAATTGGATGATAAGCTTCTAGAAGACTTTTATTGCTTTCCAGTTTTACGATATATCAATTTAGAAAAAAAAATTTTTATTGTAGCCACATAAACATTTAATTTGAAACTTGTAGTAATATGCAGAAGATCCTATGCATTGTTATGCCTATAGTAACGAATTTAATCCAATTTAAGTCCTATTCATATCGATATTTTACACTATAAAAACAATAATTAAATTTAAAACTGTACAGTGTCAAATTTAACCATTGTTTTAGTATAAAATACCGATATATTGAGTGTAAGCAGACGACTTAAATTAGCTTAAATTTAACACTATAGGTTTAACAGTGTGGAATCTTAAAAATTCTCAAATACGAATAGCCAGCCGACGCATACGACAACAAATAAGAGTACTTGTCCCGATCCCGTCAATAGCGGTGTCGAGTGCAACTACCGAGGAATTTATTAGACGTCGAGAACGCGCGAACGTCCAATTTCGTCGACGGATGTCGTCCGTTCTAGTACGGCGTCGTAATACAGTCTTAACGAGCTATATAGTCTTAACACGTCGCTCCAATGTGGTCCTCTGCGTTTCCCGTGCACCTCGCGTCTCCACCCCGTAAATAACGGGGGTCTATCCGTCCACAACGCGACTAAACGCCCGTTAATTCGCTGGTCTCGCTCTCTTACTTCGTCGCCGGATACTTAGTGCGGATATAAACAGAGGGTCTTTATACTAAACTGCAGCCATTTAGGGACTGCAATTGTTCTGCCCGCTCTGTACTCGCTTTGTAACAAAATTGGGGTAATGATCACGCTACGAACGGAGTCTATTTTTGGTCTACTTTTTCGTTTATAAATTTTTTTCCACTAAAATAATTAAAACGAATAAGATTTTGTCTTAGAATACATTTGATAGAATTACAATGTTGTGAAATAAAAATTGTGGACACGTGAAATTGGCTAGATAAATTCAGAAAGTAACTAGGTAAAAAAAAGTAACTAATCATCGGATTTATCATACAATTACTCTATTTTAAATAAATCAGTTCTCTTTATAATAATGAATATTAATGTAATATATAACTAACAATATTAAGAATTTAAAAGTTTTCAAATAAATTTGAACTTTCTATTACAATAAATATTTTTTTTTTGTAAACGAGTAGTAAAAATGTAATTGCTAAGACAATTCAGAAAATAATTCTGAAGCTACAGTTAGCTAATTCCCTTTATTCATAACAATTCTTATCATAAACGAGAAATATGCGATAAGAAAAAAATTCAGATTTATTTATTAAGAAGCTCTTAAATACTTCATATTTCATTTAGAAAAAAACATAGATGCTTTGATGGAACATTTTTCTTTCGTACGTAATTTCCAATTCTTAACAAGAAACAAGGGGCTGACGCGACAGGTCGAGAACACCCCATATCTCTTTCGGCTGAGGTATCCGTCTCAAGAACGAGCGCGAATGATCGGTGATCGTTGTCTTTCAGCGTTTCCTACTATATAGTTCTTGAGGAGAAAAAGCACAATGACGGTCGAACGACGCTTTATCGCGAGTTGGGACCGTCGAGTTTATATCCCGATCGCATCGAGAACGGCATCCACGTAGCAGACATAACGGTGGACGGTATTACGACCGGGATGGGGAGTATCACCTGCAGGGTAGTGAATGAGGGCAGAGGGAGAGAGGTATTTACTTCCCCTCATGTGCCACCAGGAAGAAACGAAATGACCCCGCGCGAAGAGAAACGGCCGTTCGCGCAGCCTTATCACGTGCGAAATCCCTCTACCGGACTCATCTCACGTGTCTGACTGTGCAGCTACCTGCTCTACTGCGCGCCTACCATGATGTGCCGATGGTTTATCTCGGGAGTGACGTAAATCGGAATTTCTCAGACGCTCGTGAAACACGATAATGCAAAATGGTCGAGACCTAAATAAGATATTATTTAAGATTTTGTTTTTTTTTTTTTTAACTTAACTTCTTACTGGGAAACATTTAATATTAGAATCGTCAAGATTTCAATAAGACGCGAATAATTAATTACTAGTTATTAATTATTACGTTGAAGAATATATTAAATTTTATATTATTACAAATATGTAAACGTATATTTTGAATATTTTATATTAATTTAACATCAATCTTAACTTTTATGAAAAAACTAATTAAAATATAATTATAATTTCAATGTGATTGATATAAATATTTAATAAGTAATTAATACAAGTATTTTGTGTAAGCAAAAATATATAATTATTATTAATTAAAGTAAATTTATAATTATTTATTAAGATTAAAAAAATGCAATTATAAATTCGCTGTTTAATATGTTATAATTAGCTTGTATATAGAGATAAAACAAATGCGAGAAATAATTAATTTATTAAATTGTATTGACGTTTGACAGAGAAATGAAAATGATATGTGGCATTCTACATCACATTGCGGCAATTAGCACGATTGCGACGAATTTGCGGTAATTACAGGCAATTCGGTGACAAGGTACCGTGCGAGGGCGAGCTGTGATATATGTGTATTATCGACACGCGCGGAAGAAATGTACGGACGCGAGCGATAAAATTGCGCAAGTAAACAACATTTGGGGGGGGAGGGTGTTTTTACACGACCTAATTTCGCAACTGAATTTCACCGACGTAGTCGTTGCGGACGCAATCGCAACGCGATTCGCATGTCGATAAACAAAATTAATGACGCAATAAATCGGACCCGTTTATCGGCTCGACTTATCTCTCTTTTTCCCCACCCCCTTTTCTACCTCGATACCGCCGAGTCTCGGTGGTAATAAAAAAAATTACTGATCGTTCATATAAAAAAATGGAGGATGGTAGTTGCGTTGAAAAACGGCACCGTGTAATATTTTTCCGCCCGTATCGAAGTGATATGAAGATGTTGCGAAGAATAATGCGAATGAAAAAAAATATCGAAGTTCTCAATTGAATTTCGCAAGACCTCGTTTACATGGAGACATTTCAATGAAATAACATTTCGAGACAATGACTGACGACGATTTATTTCAATTTACGACACGCAATATTTCTAAAGCAAAATTCTGGAAAGTAGAAATAAAAGATTCACGAAGGAAGGAAATATTCTGAAGGCGTCGTAAATCGAAAGTACCGAGCGATTTAATATCGAGCGGATTAAACATTCATTCCTAATCAAGTTTCGACGTCTGATCTACTTTCCATCGTTTCTTTACTCCAAATCACAATGCCGTAGTCTAAAACCATGGCGGAAATTCATCGCCGGAGGTAGAAACGGAGAGAGAAAGAGAGAGAGAGAGAGAGAGAA
>NW_017305397.1:688617-697441 GCF_001594115.1 Trachymyrmex septentrionalis | reverse complement strand
GAGAGAGAGAGAGAGAGAGAGAGAGAGAGAGAGAGAGAGATGAAGAATCAGAGTTAGTGCTCATAATCATAATTTTATCGAAAAACCACGCGATCGATTAATATTCTGCGATTGCATCGCCTCTATTGTTCCACTCAAATTGGCTTCTCAAAGCGTTTTCCTTTTGTTCGCTCTCTTGCGGAAAAGAAAAGTTTCTGTCGCGATTATGCGACAGACACACGGGGAAGTTTGAGAGGGGAGAGAACTGTGGATCGGCGGGAAAAGGGGAGACGACGGGGAAATCGGTTTTTGCATTACAAAGCCGGTGGTCCGTGACAATGGGATACTCGGCAAGAGCGCAAGTGCGCGAGCGCTTATTCGCTATGAATTATCCAATTATATAATTATCCGTGGCCGCCGCTCTCGATCGAGGAGCGATGCACTCGGTGGCTCATTAAATTCGATGTTCCATCGATTTTCGCGCCGAAACGAGATTCTCCCCCCCCCTCCCCTTCCTCTTGTCGTGACGCGATTCTGTTCCGTTATGCGGCCATTCTGCGATAAAACGCGGTGGACAATAGGTATTTGGAAATATGATCTCGCAAAAGAATAATCTCACGCGCGAATATACAAGCGCGGAAAATAAAAGCCCGCGGGATGTGAAATGGCCGACAATGAAGAATTGGATTATTCAGCCGGCAATTTGGGAACATGTGATTAAGGATGCGATAATAATGCCGATCCAAAATTATTCACATAGAAAATATTCTCTGCATAGGAGCTTCATATATTTATAATTATAATTATACTACGATAATCATATTGCGAACCTGTGTTCGTACTATTTTACTAGCAGTTAATAATTTTGCTGACTTTTATTATCGTTGATTTTTATTTTTATTTTTATTTTTGTATTTTATATCGAGATATTTTGGAAATAAATCACACAATAATTACTTGCGCTTCATTATATACGTAAGCAAGTTATGTCATAAGTCAAAATGAAATTGATATCGATTGATTTTTCGGACCGTTTGATTTGATATCGACTACATTTTCTATTCGAAGAAAATCGACATTTTATCAACGCTGCATCGAGAAGATTGATGTTTTATCAACGCTGCATCGATAAAATGTCGATCTTTTTTCCAAGATCAATCAAAAATCTAGTAGGTATTAAATCAAAAACGGTCCTAAAAATCAATCGACTTCAAACCGACTTGTAAACCCGGGATATCCAGTAAAGAAAGTGAGAAAATCTTAATTCAGAAATTTGTTTCGTGATGTTAAACTGTCTTTTCATCGAATATAGTGTGCGATTTGTGAATGTTCTCTCTCCCTCTCTCTATCCCAAGTACATACATCTTTATATTTCCTTCTAAATTCGACCTATCGTACGGAAGAGCCTTCGGCGTGGACCACGAGATTTCCCTTTGCTCGTATAATCCACTTCGGTCTTCCCTCCGCACGATCGGAAAATGCAACACGCTCGCATCTCGCTATATAGCCTTAGGACTTCGATATGTATGCCTTATAAAACGTGGATCACCTCAGCGAGATCCTGGAAGGTGGAACGTACAGCGAGAACGGCACAGCGAAAACGAAGCGGAGACGGGAAGTAGAAAGAAGCGCTCCAGACTTTTCAATATCAGGCAAAAACGTGTGCTCGCTGGATCGTGACAAGCATTGAGGACATAATAAAGTCTAGATAAACGAGCGGGACATCTCGTCGCGACGACAAAGCCCGAAAGTTTCGTATCGTACCTACAAATTCTCTTTGTTCGCCCGCCAGTATGAACTTCTAAATGTAGATTCGGCAATAAGAGTGTATTGTCGATATGTAAATAGTCAAAGGTAATATGACGAAACTAAAATTTCTGAAGATGATTTTAAATGGATTTCATCTGAATAAAATCTTAGAATGTGAGATCTTCGACTGAAACTTGAAATTTCGATAGACAAACGTCATTATAATTATATTGCTAAGTAATATTGATGTTATTAAACTTCAGCGCGTGCATATAAAAAAAAAGGGAACGATAAGAGAAGACCGATGCGATCCATTTCGATCGACCATCCTTTGAAAGATCATACTCTGTATATGCGCCGTGTCGTCCTTTCTGCAGGATATTTGCCGCTTCGTTGGTTCCGTTTGATGAACGGATTCCCGGGTGGATGCCAGCGGAGAATATATGGGGAGGAAAAATAATAAAAATAGCAGCTTCAAGTTTTTTCGACGTGAATTCGTCCGGAATCTCACCTAGGCTGCCTGATATTCTATGTCAGCGCTCGAAATCAAAAACGACATACCAACGAAAATATATCGATTATCGTTATCATTCGTCTGTCATTATGTGGCATCATACATATAATATGCGGAAAGTATTTGTGGGACCAACTTGGAATTTCGAAATACCGATAAATATAAGAAAAATCATCAGTAATAATTATTTCAAATATTAAAATTGTAAATAAAAAATTAAGACGTAATAATAATTTTAAATTTAACATATTCCTTTGTGATTATGTTAATATATATTATTTTATTTTAGTTACATTTATTTCATAAAAGAGATAATTGGTAATAGTTACAATAAGTATTTAATTAATATCTCTTATACGCGGAAAGAACGGTTTTGCTGAAGAAATTAAATTTAGCTAGATACAGATTTGAAAAATATTACGTAAATGAGAGTAATTTTGTTGAACTATATAAATTAGGATGCTAATTGCTGGAATGTCAACATTTTTTTGCAGCATTGCTTATACCATATATTTGAGTTTTTTCTACATAAATATTTTGATAATCCAACAAAATTACTTTCAGATATGTAAAATTTTTTAATATTTTAGTAAAGTTCTTTTCGTGTAATTCTAATTATTAATTGGATCTGAATTTTGAATCCGTATTCTGTAAATTATCAGTCACGTATTATACGCGACACCCTGTGTGTGCAGCTGCTGTTCTAGCTTTCCTAGTGTTTGTTGTAACGGCTCTTTACGATGTAACATTATTCTAGCGGCAGCAGGCAGTTATGCATAAGGCAGGTCGAAGCGATACTACTAACATGTGATTTGAGGCGTAATGCAACATGCATTTGATGCATGTTGCACACGAATCGCGAGCATCGATTTTGACAAAGATTCATGTTCGATACGTGTTGCATCTCGAATTGCATCGCAGATTTCACACCATACTTGCTTTGACGTTTGTATGCTATGTTATCAAATGACGTAAAGCTTTGAGGTAAGACGTTCCAAATTTCATAGAAAGGTATTCTCATCCAGTAAACAATTATAATTCAGAAATTGCGACAAATAGAATTTGCACTTTAGTTAAAAGAACTGATTGGAAAAGAAATTATACTAAAAAATATTGGTGTGGATTTAATATCTCTGGTGCGTAGATTTAACACGCATGCAGTGATTCTATAATTCTCACTGGTGTTAATATTTAAAATGTTAAATCCACACCATATTGGAGTTAATATTAACATCAACACAGTGAAAATTATATAAATATCGCTGTTTTTAGAATGTATTATTAAATTCAATAACTACATAACTAATAATTTCAAATAATTCAGATAATTATTTATCATCACAGATATATTTTCTCTTTTTTTTTTTTTCATATTAAAATACGGGTGAAGGGCAACGCATCGAACCTTTTCTATTAAGGGCGATAAACACGTTTACGGTGTTCGCTTTCACCGATAACCATTTTTAGCCGGCTAATAGCTATATTTACTAAGCGTGTGAACCGTGATGCTGCAACCGCAGCAGACATGTATTATTCCATAGTGAGGCGCGACGATACCCCAGAGTGGCCACTGAGTGTCGAGCTGTGTTTACGGCGAGATCGGTTCCCGTCGCTGTTAATGCCGTCGCCATCAGTTTTAGCATGAATACATATCACTATCGTCCCGGGACTGTCGCCATGAGCGACGGGGAGCCTACGGCTTTTGATGGAACTACGTATCACCTTCTTTCACTTCATTTAGGTGTGAATTTTCCCTGAAGGCAAGTTCATTTTTTTTCAAGTTTTATTATAGAAGAAAAAAAAAGTAATGGGACATTGAGCAACTTCTTTAGACAGAATGAATGAATGCGGGAGCGAAAAAGAATTTCAACTTCGGAGAGATTTAAAACTTATCATTTAAACTTCTTTCCAACTAAAGTAAGATATAATATTGAACTATTTTTGTATTATACATAAATTATGCTATATGCTGCGAAAGTTTTTTTCTTAAAATTAATTTCTTGAAGAAATGGATTCGTTTATAAATATATAGATAATGATTAATAAGCGTTATCTATAAGTTACTGATTTTATGTCGAAACTTAAGTATGCAATATAAAAGCATATAAGTTTCGTTCTGCCCGTGCAACCGCAATTACTCGTCGGAGGCTAGCACGATGCTCTTATTACCGCACTATATCTAAATTAAGGGAGCGTTAAAGAAGCCGCATGTTCGCCGCGGTTTGCGAATACTGCGAGACGTAAGTCGAGGCTGAAAGAGTCGTCGCACCGTGAATACGTGGCGATAAATAAATTAGCCAGGCACTAATTGACAAATTGCTAATCCTCCAGGCCATTACACGCGCCCGCAATGGTAACAAATGCGAGCAATAACGTCGGCCGACCGACTGTGTGCGAAATACGGAGATCCCTCATCGCATTACGTTACCTGCGGAAACCGACCAGAATGCGTCAGGAGGTTAGGCCAATACTGATAAAATAGTTACATAATTTGATAACATAAAATAAAAAGGGAAAAGGAGGGTCACGATATGGAAGTTTTCATATCTGCGCAGTCAACATTATTTGTAATAGAAATTTTCATAAAGAGATCCTATAAGTTCAAGTCTCATCTTTTACGTAACAAAACATTATTATTTATTGTATTTAACGACGGTATTCACAGTTCATTCTTATTTTAAGACCGTCTTAAGTAATGTCTTAAGATGCTGATGCAGCCCTTTAATTGTAGGCTTGACATCTTAAGATCTATACTTAAAACAGTCTCAAATGTAAGAATCGACTATGAATACCAGTCTAAGTCTCTTCAATTTTTAAATTTCTCTCTGACAGTAATTCTTAATCTTTACACTCTGAGAATATATTAGAATCGCATAGTCTGAATTATCCATTCGATTACAAGCGTTAATTTGCGACAAATTAAAAATCTATGTAATAAAATCCGTGAAATTATTCTTCCCTGCGGACTTCATTATGCTGAATGAGCGGAATACGCCTCATGGAATTTTTCCGACGATGCCCACCCACTGAGGGCGGAATCGTCCAATAAGTCGACTGTTTTTCTACTCGAGACTTCGTTTTTCCGACTGTGAGCCGGCGGGTGGTTTATTGGCCCTTCTTCGACGAGAAGGCTAATGTAGCGCCGCTGACAAATCAATAATCAGCTAAGAACTCTAAGCAAGAATAACACTCCTTCGTTTTGCTTTTCCTATCTATCGAAGGCGTGTTTACGAACCCTCGGCGTAATGATTGTCATTCTTCTAAATGAGAAACTTGAGGCTATCATTGATTTGCAAAATCAATTAATTAGTGAAGATAATAAATATGCGGCGAGTAAATGATAATTACATCAATAAGTATTGAAAATATTAAATTATTTTCTAATAATAGACTTCTCTTGAATCTAGAAATTATTTGTGTCTTGTAGCAAAAAAATAATTAACGTTTAAAACCGCTGATAGATTTTAGCTCCGCTAATTTTTAAATCAAATACAGAATATTGAAAATATATAAATATAATACAAATAATTCTAACAAATAATATACCAAAATAACTTTTCACTAATCGAAAGAATAGGAGATTATCAAATTTTTTATATTTTTGGCAGCTTTAGTAGAATACCATCGATTCTAGTGTTAATAAAGAGATTTTAGTATTCAAATTGAAAGAATTGATGTAAAAGAAATATTGCGACTTTTATCGAATCTAAATTCTTTACCATGAGTTGCAGCATTCAACGTATAAAAAGTTACTGCGAATAGCTGAAAACTGAATTTATCGTCTTAATCGTTATAACAATTCTAAACGATGACGTGTAGTTTTGGCACGTTCTGTATTGCATATACGACGTACGTACATATGTTTCGAATACATACGTTCTACTATTTCTGCTTACTCCTACTTCCTGCATTGCACATGGCTATCCCGTTCCATCCGCATATTTCACTAGTTCGATGATCCCTGGTGTATATCATGGAAGTGCGCGACAGTTCATCGCCATGTTTTGCGAAAGGCGCGAGGAAAGAAATCGCAACTCGTAGAGAATCATAAAATGCAAGAATGCGTTTTGCACTTTATCTTTCTTTGTTGAACTGAGGGAATGAGAATGAAGCCAATATATCAAAACTCGATTGACAAGAGTCTGCTGTTGCAAAATTGATCTTCTTTGACGACAAGAATTATTTAAAACGATTCTTTGATATACTTGTTTTAAAACGAGTGCTTATAAACTTCGTATATGTTATCTGATTACAATATTTTATTTAAATGTGAAAAAAATGAATGAGCAAAACATGATTTTGACAAATATAGTTATTCATAAATATTAGAAATTATGAGCTGAATACAAAATTTGTAGTATTCAAATATGTAGGTTAAATTAAATATTTATAGAAATAGTTTCGCTGTAATATTAAAAATTTTAACTAGATACACATAGATCTGAAAATACTTTATTAAAGTATTTTCTAACTTTATTAAATATCAAAATGTTTATGTAGGAAGTTCAAATTGATTGCTGCAATGTGAAAACTTTTTTTAAAAATAGCATTGCTAGTTTTGAGATTCTTATGTATTTAGTTATTTTGATGATCCAAAATTATTTTCAGATCTGTATTTAGCTAAAGTTTTAAATGTTTCAGCAAAATATCGTTCTTTCTGTGCATATTATAAGAATTTATATTTGATATAAATATTAATAAATACGTTTTGATGCACACACTCGATTATTACCTATTAAAATTAATGATGATATCAATGTGTATAAAGCTTCCTGAACCTCTCTCTCTCTCAAATGTCATAAAGCAGGAACAATATTTTCATTCGACATTTAGATTAGAATCTGGGAAAGAGAAGATTGATTCTGAAAGCCATTCTCCCTAGAGATCTTATGGATCCATCTCAGTGTTCAGTTAGCGAACTTTCTGTTCGCGGCATACACTCCAGGGAGGAGTGCCGGACTGCTGATAGCGATAAGGACAACCGCGCACTACGTTTACAATCGTATTTGTAAGAGACACGTCTGACAAAAAAACGTGGTTGAATTCAACTTCTGAAAGTTGTTCATGCGATTCAGTTGATTATTCTGCGTAAACTCAATTTCGACGTCAAAATGGGACTGTCCGATTCATAGCTGGATGAATAAACGTAAAAGAAAAGCGACAATTTATTATTTCTGATTATAATACAAATATCAAATTTCGTCTAAATTTTATATCTAATTTTTAATTGTTTAGTAATATCTCTCAAATAAAAATTAATATTTTATTATATTTATAGAGAGAGAGATAAATTTCACACAGAAACAAACATCATTTAAACATGAATCGTTAAAGTTTACAAATTATTTATATTTGTTATATATTCAGATTTTGTAAAAATTTCTAACTTTTCTATCCAGAGTAATCCACTTTTCATGACTTCATTAATTTTAATTTTTACGTTATTGCGAAATTTGCAGATACAAATTTATATTGTAGCAACAGGAAGTTTTGCTCTGACGAGCGATTCAATGGCAAATACTACAAAATATAAAAAGATTTACTACGTAAAGCATTTGCTTATAATAATGCTGATACAATCACCGTGAATTTCCCCTGCGATATTTTCTCTGTTATTTTTATTATAATCATCGATAGATTTGATGTCATATAAACAGTGGCACGATCGCAATGCTTTACTTGACGGACTTTAAAAAAAAATAATTGCGAAGAATTTAGAGAAGTATGTTCATTAGTTCACATTGTATATATTAATAACTTTTACTATTATTTTTATTATTTTATCTGTCCCTTATATTATGTCTTTGTTATTTATTCATTAAAAACGTAATATTGTATGTAAATATTTATAAATATTTAATATATTTCTACAAGATAAAATCAGATTTTGCCATTTTATCGAATTATTTATTCAAGTTAATTTTTTTTACTTTGTAAGAAATATTTCAACATTAATCAAGAGAAGAAATTTTACTTTTTCTCTTTGATTTTTTGATTGTCAAAAGGTGATGCTACTGCGCGATTAGCAAGTTTCGTATACGTTCTTGGACTCGGCTTTACTCGCTAGCTTTACTCGCTAGCTTTCTGTCGCGGCATGAATCACGCGGCAAGGATTGAGAGGAAACTTTTCGATCCTCTGGAATATACAAGGAACGTCACCGGGACGCGACCCTGTGACCCTTCGGGACTTGTCTCCCTGTCTGCCGAGGTGTATGTACTGAGTTTTGGAGGATTACTAAAGCTGCGAAGGATTACCCAGGCACCTGAGAAATGGCTGATGTGACTTAACGTGACATCGAATCTTTCACCTTGCTTTTGGAAAAGGTTGAGAGACAGATTTCAATATTTGATCATCCACAACTTTTCGTTCCGATAAGTTCTTTTCTCTGTATTATGTATTTATATATATGTACGTTTCGCTTTTCTCGTATATAAATAAAGTTTACATGTTACGTGTATATATGTAACGAAAAGTACATAAAATAAAAAGATATCTTTTTCGTTATTATTAAGTTATATTGAATACACAACGAGGACTCTCTGATGTAAGAATAATTGGCAATTATTCTTAGAAAGTACAGC
>NW_017305397.1:682523-688517 GCF_001594115.1 Trachymyrmex septentrionalis | reverse complement strand
TTAGATTTAAAATAATAAATAATTAAAACAATTGAATGATTCGAAGTATAGCCGAATCGTCCGATTTTAATTATGTATTATTTTAAATCTAAGTAAATAACTATGATTTGTGCATCACTCATCGTGTTGTACTTTGATTACGCTTTTACATTAATTTTTCACTAGATAAATTTTAAAAGCTTATCAATATATATTAAGCAACGCGATTTAATTTAAAATGATTATATAAAATATCAATATATTTATTTTCAAATAAATGTTTTAAAAGACAATTTTGAATTAATTTTCTTTTACTGAAGTATTGTGCTTTATCTAAATATATATTAAGTACGATGTTTATGGGCTAATCATCGTGTTGTACAATTCATTCATCCCACAAAAAAAAAAACAAGTCAAAAATAAAAAATCGTCATACCAGTTTTTCCGAGAGTTTTTCTAACACGCGTCACGTAATCCTGCATCCTGATGGGACAAGCGCGTTCGACCGCTTTTCGAAAAAAAGAACGAATCGAAATCGACAAATATTGTCGTCACGTACTATGTCAGCGATAAGTCGCGTTCGTTCCGATCTGTCCTTCCCTCTCGCTCCTACTCTCAAAAGAGATGTCCAGGATGCCAGGGTTCGCAAGAATGGCCGGAAGAATGATGAGATTTTGTCGAGAAACGTCAGTGGATCTGCACGTTCTCGCAGTCATTCATCGACGTGAGTAAATATTGATGCGCGTGATCCAATCGCGCGTTCGAGATAAATAGACTGTAGATGCCTATTATGTTTATCTGTATACGCCGCAATGATTTTACGATGTGTTGCTGTACGTAACATATATATATATATATATATAATTTCTTTAACTGTTTAAAAAAGCGATTTTAAGTCAGTTTTATTGAGTTGAGATTTTAATTCATTTGTTCAAAATTTAAATTTTTATTAAATATTAAAACAATCTTAATTGTTTGATTCAAATTTAATGATTTAAATTCAAATAAATTTCATATAGAAATTTAATTAGATAATTAGCAAGATGTTTAAAATAAATATTAAAAATTGTAATAGTTAAGTCAAAGTGTTTCCTAAAGACAATTGAACAAAACTTTATGAAAAATATTTCTGCCATTTTTTAATTTATACCGTTTTAAATAATGATATAAGAAATTCGAATAATAAAAAGAAAAGTTAAATGAAAAGGAGCATACAGCCACACTTTAAATACCTAGCGCCTTCCCGGTACTAGTGTTAAGATGTTGAACTACTATCCAATATACATTCAATTAAATTGAATTAATATTTCAGAAAATAAAAAGAAAACATTTGAATAACTTAAGAATTCATGACAATCGCGAGCTTTCTATGTATATTATATTTACTGAGGTCGACATTTTTGTGTTTTCAAAAGACTCAAAAAGCGTTGAACATTTTATAGTATAATATATTAAAATTATTCAAATTTTGTCCTTTAAAGATGAATATTTTCCGCGATGCTTGGGGCGAAAATCAATGGCAATGACGGCTGACTGATAGAACGCGTCACTCTCGTCCTTTTTCTCTCTCTCTTTCTCTCTCTCTCTCTCTCTCTCTCTCTCTCTCTCTCTCTCTCGTTCAACCTGAATATTGGATATCAATAACAACAGGCGAAGCTGATATCGAGGGCTTTTGTTCATCCACTTCATTCGCGAATAGGTATGACCATGGTGGTTCTGTTCCTTGCTGGAGGACAATAACGTCAGATAACATGCGATTTTTCTATATCACAGATGTTCTAGATTGAATTGAGAGAAATGTCATTTTGTATCGATGCGTCTCGATAGTTCATCTATTGTTAAAAATACCTTCTATTGTCAAAAGATCAAAGGAACTTTGATCTTTGCTTAATTTTATTTTAAAACACTAATTTAAAGCATGATTATTTGATAATGCAGAAAATTTTAAGAAAATGGTAAAAAAGAATTCCTCAACAAAATTCAATTTTATGCTGCTGTGAAAATATTGTTCATTGGCTTCGATTAATTTATTGCGTCAGCAATTCTCTCGTTAATCCTTTGATTACGTCACGATCGCGATAACTGGAACACTCTGTTCATTCGAACGGTAATAGAAGATGTAACTTGCTTACGGAAATAGAAGAGGAATAGTCGTCGATAAGGGCAATCGGAGGAAGCGGGGAATTCCGAGCGTCAGCTTCGAAAGAGCTATGGTAGCCCGAGTAAGTTTGTAATAACCTTGTCAAATAATGAATGGTCGAGTGGAGATGAAGGCGGGATACAGCGTTTATAGTGTTTCGGAATTATCGCCTCGAAAGTGGAATGGATGCTCGCAGCAGCAGCGCGCGACTCGATTCATTTAACATTGCGCTCCGTGAGTTAACTTTATTAAACGATATCTCCCAACTTGTTTCAAATAGTGCAAAGAGATTCCCGAGAAGGAAATCTTTCTTTGAGAATATGTAATTCGTGCGATTTCAAGCAGGATAAAATCAATTACCGAGTTATGAAGATTTTGATAAAACAGACTACTGCTTCAGAAGTTAAACGGAATGTGATAAAGCGAACTCTCTTCATTAACTATTATCAGCGATTCGTGTTATCGTATTATTCTCGTTATTACAATGTAAAAAATATAGTCTAGCAATAATTATAATACATTTTAATCGACTTTTTTTTATTTTTATCCCTTTTATTTAAATCCTTTTCATGTATGAAAGTATCAAAACGAAGAAATTTCCATGAAGAATCCTTTCTATTTAAAAAAACCTTAGAATATTATTCAAAATTCTAACGCATCAATCGATTCGTAAATAACAGACTCTTTCTACGAATGCTCGTGCGAGTTTCGTTCGTTCATTCAGCCATCTAACTGATTGAACTTCATGCAAGAGATAAAACCACTTCGTAGACAAACTAGTAGCAGCCCTTCGGGCAATATATCACGACTTGCGCGTCGTAAACGTGGAGAGAATTTTCACAAAAACGGCAAACCTCGCAAAATGTCTCGAAACAGCCGACAGCGACAGCTACAGCCGGTTACTATACTGCCGTTACACGCTATACGTAATATCGTTCGAGTACGTAATAAATCGTGGTGGACGGTGGGACGACATAGCTCGCTCTCGCGAGTTAACTTAGTTAACTGGGAACTTTGATCTGCGATTCCAAATGGTTGGCTGACCGGCAAGCGCTTCGATTTCTGCGCAGTCGGGCTTTTGGAGATTCCATTACAATCGCGCGCACACGATGACGGGATCAATATTTAAATTCCTAATGGCAACGATCTCGATGGACGCGATCGCGAAACGCAGGGTGTATCCAGATAAAGCGCGTCGAGTTTCGAAGCTCATCTTCAAAGTGCACGCTTTGGGAGGAAATGGTTGAGGGATGCACTTACTTGATACACACAGAAGTGAAATCGTAGCACCTCCCCCCCACGTCGGTAGAATGTACACATCTGAAAAGGAGAAGCCGTAATTAATTAAAATGAATTAAAAAGTGTGTGTATGTACGCGTACTTTCTACTTTCTCCTATCATGTCTTTATTTTTTAATTCACTTTTAATTATCATCTCTCCTTTTCGTACATATGTGTATGAATATGTGCGCCAAGAAATAATAAAAGAAAACAACACGAGCAAATTAAAAGAAAATAGCAAAAGTATTATGTTAGTTGATGGAAAAATTCCGCCTTTTGATTTCATTATTTATTATTATTGTTACGTTAACGCAAGAGCGACGTAAAGAAAAAGTAAAGTAATTCTTTTCCAGTCCTCCTGATAATAACTTCATATAGAATAGGATTCATTGAAAAGCGGAAGAAGCGCAGGAGAAGAATTTTTAAACTCGAAAAGCTGGTCGCGATCAAATGAAAATTAGTTCGATCTTTCGGCAGGTTTTTTGTTATAAAAACTCACGACCCGCTTTTGAAATTTGCTTGATGGGAAAAAATATTTTAGATTAGTGATGGAGACATGTCGGCAAAACCGGAGGGATGATATTGCAACGACAAAGGCCGCGTCGCGTCGACTCGGTAATAAAGACGGCGAATTAAGGATCCCGGGCATGTAAATTGCCGCTGATATGATTTACTGGCAATTTGAATGAAGAGCCCGCGCACAGGCCGTAATGTCGGTTAGCATAGATTTGAATAAATTGCGAGTTACTACGACGTCATTAAGCACGGCGAATCTTTTTACAGGCTACTTGTACGCGCGAATACCCCACAATTATTATCGAGCCGCTCTCTCATCTCGAGATTTCGATTAGAAATGAAATGGGAGCCCGGACGTGATCTCGGTACGCGTGATATTTTATTATCACTATTAATATGGGTTTTAATGTTCTCCCGATGAATTCGATGTGACCGATTTTATCGACAAAATCTATGGATTATCACGTATGAATTATGTGTTATTTATATTGCATTCATGTTTTATATTGCATGTAAATCTGGGGAATAGCAATAATCAGATTACGTATAGTAATTACATGTTATTCCAGATATTGAAATACACCATTCGAACGCGAATAATTATCAGGGGTTCATTATTCCGATTATCTCTTGTTTACAATTTATATCATATAAATCCTTAGATATGCAATATAGTAACAACAAATATAAAATCTACGAATATAATTTTAAATATATTTTTTTACATTTATAATACGATTTTTTTACGCAATTTTTTTACATTTATAATACGAGCGTATCGTATTTAATGTGTCTGTAAAGTTAGAACGATATTTTATTAATTTTCAAAAAATAATGATTGTTTCGGTGATACTTTCCATTGGTCTACTGTTCTTTAAAAAATAATAAAATGTTCTGCATTTTTAATATTAAAAAATAAAAAATAAAGAAATGCCGTGCTTACTTCCTCTAAAGTATTCTCTAAAGTATTCTTTTGATTATTTCTTTTGATTATTTTCAGCACTTCCGGCGGTAGTTCTAGCTAATTTCCATGGAGTTCGAATATTACAACTTATGTAAAAATTATTAATTGTTGAAATTTTGTCCTGAAACGTCATATAATAATTGTCAATCTAGCTTAAAAGAAACAAAAACACTTGACAGATGTCGTAATATTCGATGGCAACTGGCACTTTAGAGGAAGTTAGCACGGCGTTTCTTTATTTTTTATTTTTTGACGTTAAAAATGCAGAACGTTTTGTTATTTTTAAAGGAACAGTAGAACAATGGAAAATGCTACCGAAAGAATTATTTTTTAAAAATTAATAAAATGCCATGTTAATTTAACAGACACACATTTAATATATTTTATCTTTTCAATTTCTTTCGCATCTTATCATATTTTTCTTAGAAAAACGTATACGAATCCATTTTTACGTTATAAAATTGCACTTTCGTAAATCGTGGATTTCTGAGAATCTACTTTTGTTGGCATCGCTTGAGGGTTAAAAGCCATCACGGTTACGTAGCACGCGTCGTTCTTGACAGGGGATTGGACCGGACAGACGGACGGAAGTTGAAGTTGGTCGTAGCGGAATTGTGCGTGGATCAATAAATCCCGTGTGGGACGACAGAGACGTCGAACGGCGAATAAAGGGAGTCCTCATGACGGACGCATATGGCCGCATAACGATTTCGATGATCAAAATAATTTCGGCGACTTTGGGACGATGATGCGATCGGCGATTTGTGCAATGGTCTGTTTAAGCCCGGTTTAATCCTTCTTACGAATCGTCCCGATAAATCGATTAACTTGCGAGCGCTATTACGAAACTTGGGATTGGAATTCTTCAAGTAATACCAATTATCGTAGGATCGGCTTTCTCTTGCGCGCGCGTAACAATCGGATTAAATTAAGGGTACGGATCGATTGGCGGGATATCGAAGCGGGAAATAAAGATTTTACTCACGCCGGGGATCTACGGTAAATGTAGGTGAATTAAAAGAATGATAGAAAATATGGGACAAATAAAATTTCCTACTATATTCTATATATATAAGAATTCAATATGGTTAGCAGTTAATGATTATACGTAGTTC
>NW_017305397.1:677810-682423 GCF_001594115.1 Trachymyrmex septentrionalis | reverse complement strand
ATAATTTTGTTGCAGCGTTAAAGTAATTCTGTACAATTAAAGAAACTCAAGCATGATAAGCAATACTGCAAATTTTGATATTCTAGTAGTCAGCTTAAGCATTTTATATAATATTTTGGGAGTTCAAAAAATTATTTTCAGATCTGTAGCTAGCTAAATTTTTAGATACTACAGCAAGACCGTTCATTCTGTACATACGACAAAGAAATTTTTCGCTCATATGGAGAAAATTTCTTTTGTCATACAAGCGGTGTATCAAAGAAAATTTGAAAGAAATAAATTTACAAAAAAGAGCAGTCAAATGTCTGTCGGGAACAAATAAGCCGCTATATATTTTGATAAATAAGATAAACGTTTCTATACAAAAATGTCTCGACAATTTCACGTTTAATTATATAAAGCGGCACAAATAAATTTCGAGATCTGTGATACCTATTACAATTTTCCTACAAAGCGCTTTGAAGAGAAATATCACTGCAATTTTCATATTTGTATCACAACACGATGCAGTCGCCGTATTATGGGGCGCCGCAAACCATCTTGCCCGCGATTGTCCTGCGAAAATCATAACGAGTGTTCGCGGTCATTTTGTGGAGCTTAAAAACCAATTAGCCGTAATCCACCATGTTTTCACATAAACTCGGTGCCGTGCAAAGGCGCACCTTAATGAGCGCAGGACACATATTCGCGCCCTCGACGATCGTTAGAGGGATAAAGTTTACTGCACAGTCTTTGCAAACATTATATACTGATGTGGACACTGAAAAATTCAAAAATGAAAGAATTTCTTTTAAAAAATGCAGTTTCAAAGATTCGTATGCCTTATTTTTTAGCGTCTTTTATAAAAGGTTTCTATATAAGAGAAGAGATAAAAGTGTCACAAGGAAATGAGACATTAGAATGTGAAGTTATTATATAATTTGATCGCAAAAAACAAATACAGAATAAGTACATCGCGAATAAACGCTTTCACTGTGTGACAGACATATATATATATAATTAAAATATATATATATATATATATATATATACGTATATGTTACATGTCACATTTTCCGTATATCGTCTTTTGGGTCAACTCCTCTCAATTGGAGTTTCCGCTTGTATCCTTCCCGGATCTCCGCGGAATAGCGTGTGCAAAGCTACATCGCGTTGCATTATTCGCTTTTGCAGTCAACACAGCAGCACTCAGCTCCGTCCAACCTCGATGTGCAGCATAACGGATGTTTCGACCCTCGTCAGGAGCATTACGTTATTCGTGCACGTATTTATCACTGTATTCCGACGGGAAACTGCAACTCTTCCTTCGACGAATACACGTAACAACGTAAACTCGATATATCTATATTTAATTCTCGTTGGAATACTAGAGAGTTCTCGATGCTTTTTTAAAAAAAAAAAAAAAAAAAAAAAGCACCCACGATTGATACGTGGTTGAAACGAGCGATGGAATGTCAAGTCAAATGGACAGTGATGTAATATTTATTACTGAAACGTACAACAAAATATACGCAAAAATAAAATAACTTTTGCAGCGAAGGGTCGTTCTTCTTTATTTATCCTAGTAACAGTTCAAAAACAACTTTATGCAACTATAAATAATTACGAAAATTATAACAGTTGCGAAGCGCAAAATTTTGCTTCTAAAATTCGACTTGACGATTACGTTGCATTTAAATTTCATGTCATATTTAAATAAAGCACTCGAGGTAGACAGGTAAAGCACTCGCGGCAGACAGATCGAGATTAATCCCGAGAGACTACGCGGCGGAATAGGTCGTAAGCGAGGTGTTACATTCGATGCGAATAATAACGGCGTGAAAGTGAGCATGACTGATGAGACGAAACGTGACGAGAGGAACAGTAGAGAGGACCGTCCGTCTCACCTCTACTTCATTTGCATGGAAAAGGGGTAGAGCTTGGCGTAAATGCCTCCATGCCCGGCCCAATAATACGCAACTGGTCAACCAAATGACCGGAATTCAATTACGCGAATGTAGTCGAACGCGACCGCTAACTCGAGCCTGGAGACAAGCGAAACCTAATAACCAAACAATAGAGCACTTCTATTGCGTGCAGAACCTCAAGGTTGCCTCCGGGATATTGATGAATATATATCTCTATAATATTGTATTGTATATATACAAACTAACAGTTCTCTGTAATGTGATACGTGATAGTTACAGTATCATAATAATTATTAAAATTATGTATATTACAAATAATAACGTTAGTTTACAAATTTAAATAATTTATAGTGCAAGAAAAGAAAATAATTTTTTAAACATATTTTAGGCCACTGAGTTCTAATCTGTCATCAGAAATCAAGAATTTTTTAAATATAGCATTCCAATTTTTAAGCTATATCATTTCTTTTCACATAATTTCGGTGTGACAAGTGCAAGGTAAGTTTCTACTAAAATTTGATAATTGAGAATTGTCAGAAATATTGGAAAATTATGTTATAGGCTGTTAGATTGTAATACGCGAAACTGATCCGAAGGTGTATAAAAAAAATTAAAATTAAATGCTTAATATTTCTGATCTGTTTTTTAATAATAATTTCAATAAAGCTTTACTATATAGATACTGAAAGAAATGTCTTTTATAGATTTCCAAATCCGGACCTGATGGAAATATTTCAGTTCACGGATCGAGCTTAATAAAAAATTACTTTAGAAACAGTCTTTACACGCTCTTGCACAAAAAATCTGGTAAATTTATATGTACAAGTATTATCTGAAGTCTGTTTTATAATTAAGAATTTTATTTCATAATATTATGCTATATATCATAAGTATAATTATTTGAATATAATTTTTTCGATTTTAAATGATATAAAATCGTGATATATAATTATGGAAAAATTATTTTTGCGATCCCAGAGAAATAAGTATCGACTTTTGAAACACTAAACGATATTGCGTATTTCGTACACGATTAATACAACGTGTACACACGCATTAAGGAAATCTCGCAAATGAAATCCAGATCTCGAGCTAGTATTTCAATTGAAACTATAGACGGTCTACCATCGAACGAATTAAGTACTCAATTAATTCGTTGACGTAAGCAGTGCAAACTAGCCCAGGCTATTATGGAAGGGTTAAATTGCTTTCAAGCGCGGTGTAGGAAATTGAAACAATGTTCGAAATTGCGCGGCCCACCATTATGGTATCCGCTTAACTATTAACGCGCTCTGATGGGCTAAGTGCTTGCGAAAAATCCGGACAGCAGGAAGAAGAATAGCCGCGGAGCGGAAAAAGGGGGCAAGGGCGAAATGGGGGAAATGGAGGAAAAAAAAAACAGCAATGAATACGCTTCAATTATCACGCGGGAGAGAAAATCCATTTTTATCCTCTACAAAATCGAGTATCGGCCATCGTGTTATACTGTTGACTTCATATACAGAGAATAGTCAACCCCCGCGGGAATTTTCGGAAAATCTGGAACACTGCCAATGGCGCAGCTTAGCGTTGTCGTTGTTCCGGGAGATAGTATTTCGCCAGGCACTCGCTATTCGCCGAATTTATATGGTCTACAGGCAAATTTTTCCGTCCCTCTCTTCTTCGTGGAAAATTAACCGCGATGTCTGTCTGTCGAGGATTACCGTCGTTGTACCGCGAACGTAACAGGTTAATCCGTCTGTCAGAAAATGTTAGGATATTATCGGTATTATCTTCGTTATTTGGTCAAAGCCGTAATATTTTATATTTTTAAGTTTTGCTTTTAAAAAATATTAATTTACGGAGAAGAAATATGAATTTATCTCCTTGCTTTTAAAATTTCTAAAATGTATAGAAATAAACATAAATTAATAAATATTAATTAATAAAATTGACATTCGAAGTTTCACAAAAAAAGTAGTAGGTTTCTATAAAATTTTACTTTGAAATAAAATAAAAATCCGCTCGAAATTCGTTCGCAGTAAACAATAAACAGATCCCTATTTATTACTTTGCAACGTTTTATTAATCCCCGTTCACATACATGTGTCTATCATATGTGGCAGGCATTTTTCTATACAGAATAGCTCGCTATTTTGCTAACATAAGTTGAGTGGTGTTTTCCTAACGATATGAATGTTATTTCGTTAGATAGAACGCGCCCGCGGTCGCGGGAAATTGAAAATATCTGGGGAACGCGGGTTATATTATTCGGAAAAAATATATCGAGAAGGGTGGACTCTATCGTGATATGATGTTGGAAATGTTGTACCGAATCGCCCTACTTTCGAACGAATCGCGGCAGTGAGTCCAGCACGCGGGATTCGGCCCGAGTGACGTTTACATTACAGAGGTGTTATCGGATTTCTCGCCGCCGATGTAATCGTCGCTGTAATCTCTGTCTCGTACTCCGCGCATCTGCATACGGCTTAAGATATAATAGCGTTATGTAAAATTTATATTTACATATACATACATATACGCATACATTTTATATTAATAACGCTTAATAACGCTCTTTCAATTACATTGAATTCTTTCCATCACGTAAAAATTGTTGGATTTCTTTGATATGCGTGCTCTGCTTATTGTTTGATCGTTTCGCAATAACATTGCAAGAAATAGAGGAGAAACATCATGAGAGATGAAAAAGTTAAATAATTTTGA
>NW_017305397.1:675953-677710 GCF_001594115.1 Trachymyrmex septentrionalis | reverse complement strand
ATATATTGCATGATTTAATTTATAAAAATCTTTTGAATTTATTAGAGTACATGTGTAATAACGATTTTATATTTTCAATTTATTTCTTTAATTTTATTTCAAATTTAATTTCATCCTTATTGTGGGAAATTTCGTTTAATCCCGCTTGTTACATAATATTTCTCAAATTAATTTCCAAACAATTCGTATATTTGATTTTCACGTAAAAAAGGGTCGTGAATCATCCGCCGTAAGACAATGACGAACCGCCGGTATTAAAGTTGAATTATTAATCAAGTTGAGGGAATGGATAGCGGTGAAACCCTTTGACGGGGGTTGCAGTGTAGATACGCGCGCTCGTCCGGCCGTTCGTTTCATTATTGAATGCAAATAGGTTCGTTAGGGCTCGTCGTTTTTAAGTGCTTGTCGAGTCTCGACCCTCTATCTAACTGAGCCTCCAGAAACAATACTACTCCCGCCCCAGAGAGAGCGAGGAAAATTACTCTGCGGAAAGTTTAACGTGTCGTGCCGTGACAACCGACCGTTGAGATCGGCGATCCCATAAATATACAGGGTGTCCCAGTTGTGCCGAGTTATGTTTCATGGAGTTTGTGGAAGCTTTTATATTTAATTGAAAAATCGCTTTTAATGCTAAATTAAGCCGCTTAAAAGTATAGGTTGCTATTAACACAACAGGTAAATAACGTTAAAAGAGAAAAATAAAAAAATTAATGCGATAAAATTAATTGAGCACGCATGAGTGGTTATACTCAGTCAAGGTGATTTTTCGTGCTTGATAATATTTCTTGTGAGTTGATACAATTTCCAAGCTGACTGTGCGCCGATTATTTGTCAATCTTGAAACATAGTTCGAAATCGAAGCTGGGATAGTAATATTACAAATTGAATTAATAGCAATTTAATATTATTGCTGCAAGTAAGTAAATCTTAGAAAGCTCTTAATGTTTTAATATTGATAAACATCTTCTTAAGAACTGTAAATGATATGTTGCAAAAAATATTATTATGTAAAATTAATTAATTTGAATTTTTGCAAATTCTTATCGAGCCGTAAAAAGTAATAACAAAGATTTGGGAGAAAGATAAAGAAATTATTAGAAAACGTTTGTTAGAAATGTTTTGCTTTTGAGTACCTCACTGCAGGAACCAAATCGACAAGTGTTGTATTCCGACTGCATCAGAATTTAGGGATGTCAAACGCATCGTCCACGTTATTCGAATTACGATTAGAAACGTGCTAGTCACAACTGGAACAATTGTCACCTAACACCTCGATCGTGATACAAATGCGATCTCTATCGGCGTTTCTCATCCTCCTCTCGTCTACACGCGATGCCAAAGCGCTATCCATTGACCAATCGAAACAGGAACGTGACCGACGCAAACAAAACTTGAATATGCGAGGCACATCCAGTAAAAAATGATTACAGAAAACTAAAAATAAAAATAGTTTTGTATTGCAAAAATAAAATTTTGGAAGAATTTCTATTTTTTAAAGCAACTTTTTTACTTTTAGCTAAAAAAATACAGAAATATATTTAATTAAAAAGTTGGAAGAAAGAAAAGATTGAAAATAAGAATTAAAATTGAAAAAAAAAAATAAGATAGGCATATTAACGATGAAAAGAAAAATTAAATAATATTATATCATAAAAAATTCAATTATATTATCTTTATTCGTGCAAATTTATTGCTCAGAAACTGAAAGAAGGCCAATTCAATATTAATATTGTAGTAATCACTGGTGCATCTATATC
>NW_017305397.1:671214-675853 GCF_001594115.1 Trachymyrmex septentrionalis | reverse complement strand
GCAAATTTATTGCTCAGAAACTGAAAGAAGGCCAATTCAATATTAATAGTAATCACTGGTGCATCTATATCAAAATGTGCCAAACATTACGTTGCTATCAATTATCGTAAAACGAGCACGGGACTGGAATAACGAGCGTCTCCAAAAATCGCAGATACTGCAACGGATTTTATGGCCTAATGCCATTCACACAACTTGTCGCTCGTATGTAATTGATCCAGAATGCGGCAACAGGTGATTTACGACGATAATTTGGTAAATATGACGACGATTCGTCGCGTCATTCGTCGATAACGTGTTAAACGTGTTGTATTAACAGTGCGTATTTGCTATCAAATCCGATAGCACGATTGTAAACTGAATATACAATATTTTCATGAAAAATAATTCTATGAATCGCAAGAAATAGAAATTGCCGGAATAGCAATTCTGATTACATTATTTTGAATAACATGTTACTTTAATAAATGATAAGATATAAGAAATGTATGCATAATTTATATTGTACTGAAGCAAGTGTTACGATAAGCATGAGAATGCGAGAATTTATCAATCCAAACGGTAAGGAGTTACTCGACAGGTTTCATTCATTAGATTCATTCCCGAAGAACACGTTGAGTGATTCAAGGTAAACGACAGTGGAAACGAGCGACAATAGCACCCGCGACGGGTTAGTAGGTTCATTTCAATTAAGAACAAGCGACAATGGATAGACGGAGAGTGACAGGTTTAGCGATAGAACAATAAGAGGCCGGCTATTTGTCATTGACAACGGATCGGATTGTTGCGGGGCGAAATTCAATCGAGCATGATGAACGTACAGCGTTCGCAACTGCGCACGTTCAAGCGAGAGTTTAGGGTTTCCAGCATTCAACCGTATTCAATCGCACGAAATTCTGTTCGGTGACTAAACGACTACAATATGCTAAAATACGTAAGAATCGAAACTCATCATTTTTATATAAGTATTTCTATAAAAAAGTTTAATACTCATCGACAAATTTAATGAATCAAGTTTTCATTATCGAAAATAGAATTGGACAATTTCGCAAAGATATCCGACGATTAAAGGCACCGCGGGGACCTTTGACCTCGAAAACGCGTCACTGGCCGTTCAATGATCCCGTCTAGCTGCGCGGTATGCTGTTTCAAATAATCAAGGGAGAGTATATATATCTGAGGCACCCTCCTTCCTGTAGGTACGTGCCGCCGGACGATCGAGATGATAGCAATTTGCACTGCTCGGCCTCGGAAGGACCCGGATCGCGGGTCGGAGATCGGAGGGCCCGCATGAATGGAGCGGGGACGGTGCGGAAGTACCCGGGCACGTATGCGTGCCGAAGGGAGAATGGACCTAATGCTCCTTACACCGGCGGCATAGTATCCATCGTTAATGGCCACGAAAGCGTGGTCGTACCGCGGTTTACGTGTTTACCGAGCTGGTTTCCGAAAGAACAGTTTTGCACTGAAAAAGAGACGAGGACAAATCTTGGGCTACAAATCATTCGAAAAGAAGGATACCTGCCTGATATTGAGAAAGCGTTCGATTCAATTGTGTTGTAATTAAATTATACGCGAAGATTATTTCGGCGCGCGATTTACAGAACGGGAGAATATATATAAATGTAATATTAATTCATACCCCGAAAGATTATTCAAGCACTGAGCAGCTCCAGCTCAGACTGATGAGGCTTTCATTACTTAATATTATATTAGACACGCATTTATACATGATCTAATAACATTTATTGTCGTTTATATATAAGACGTTATTAATGTGCACGATAAATTTCAGTTGATACAAAATTGACGAATCTGTATTATTTATAAGCTCCAATCATTGTATAGGACACTCTAATAAGCTGTAATAAATGTTCTCGCTCTAATACAAGTATGAATTTTAATACGCTATAAATCAGGAAGTCTTAAGAAACTCTAAGTCCTCCAGCATAATGTATAAAACAGTGTAATTACTTCGAGATTAATGATAATTTCAGCAAGTTTGATATACCTCCTGGAAGTTAGCATCATCTAATAGATACATTATATTATGCGGGTAAAGTGTTCGCTATCATCCGCGCGTGTTTGCACTCGAAATATTGGGATATGTATAAAGTCGATATTAATGTAAGCACGCGTAAAAGCGTTTCCTTTATGAAATTCACGTCTACAGGATACTCTTCTCCTTTCCCAATGATCTACATGACGGTGGTAGAAACGAAAATGTTTAGCTAAACAAACTTCTTTGCGTCGACATCGAGTTTCGACATATTGTACGAAAGCCATCTGGTTTCCCAGTTTCGCTTTAAAGGGTAATCCTTCAACAGAAGGGAGGGGGGGGGTAGGATCACCCTTTAAAGGGGGTAACCTAAGTGAGTAAAAAGAAAGAGAGAGAGAGAGAGAGAGAGAGAGAGAATAATAGCTTGGTCGGAACGTAGACGTTCGCGACCATAAATAAGGTATACTGTACACACAGGCATCGCGTAGACGGCTTATTTACATTCATGTCCGTATACGTACGTACACATATATGTACGTGAACAGACGTAGTAGAGAAAGGGAACTACAGACAGACAGATAGGAAAGTGCGAGACAGCTCGTTGCTTTCGGTAGCGTAACTTGAACCCTCTCCATCCCGTTTTCCTCCCTTTGTTCTTGTCTTTCTCTTTTCATAGTAGTCTCTTCACCTCAGTTCTAATGTAACTTTCGATTACCTTCGATCACCTTCAACCAATTTTATACATTCTTCTTATTCTCGTATAGATGTGCAAACTTATTTTCAAGATTTCTAGATTTTTTTATTGCTGCCAAGTTACAAGAATTGACAATACAAGATGAAAGAAAAAGATCTATCATGTAGTTATCATTTCAGAAAAAAACAGTTTCAACAAGTTCTTTATACATATAATTGCATTATTCTTGATCTTTTATAGATTCTCCAATTAATTAAATAAATGAAAAAGAATTATTTAAAAAACTCTGCTGTACAATTTCAAATTATTGTTATATGTTTCTAACATGATTACAGAGACATAATAAATATAATTTTAACAAATATATGTTATGTTTATTTATTAAATTAATCAATTTCGCTCTAAGATTAGAATTAACTCAATTTATTCGGAATTGTCAACAGTTCTCTTCTCGGGCAAGTTCTATATTATTGCTGATGAATATCTTAATATCTTCTCGCAATTGTTGTCAATTTATTATTACAATATTATTACAATTCCCCATGAAAGATTGCAAATGGACGAATCGTGTCGGTACGACATGTCAGCGATTTTGACGTGAGAGTATCGAGAAAAATGTCGGGATGTCTCGGAGATGCGGATGATCGGACACGAAAGTCGGGAATGCGCGCGAGACGTGTACTTTTATTCCGGAAGATATTTTGCACAAGCAGAAGCAGCACATGGCTGCGACTTCGGACAAGCGGAACGTTGGAGAAACCTATGTACCGTGGGAAATATCGTGAAAGCGCTACATGTTCCTTACATCGAATCCCGATCGATCACGTACGAACTTTCGTTACGTGGGTCGCCAAAGTTTGCAATTGAGGTGATTAAGATGACATCGCGCCCCTCGATCTGACTAATCTATAAAGCGAATGTTAATGGAAGCTTTAATTAAATTGATCAATGCGCGGATAGAACGTCAAGCCAATCACGATTTATCATGCGACGAAAACTTTATACCTTTTAATATAAAAAGTTTTATTTTCCATTAATCATGTAATTACCAGATTTTTAATCATCTCTTGAAGAGAAAAAAATGGGACATAAAATTTGTGACATATTAAATATAATATGATATATATGTATAAAAAAAGTACGGAAAAATAAAAAATAAAAAATATTTAATATTCCTAAAGTTTTTAATATTTAAGTTCCAAGTTTCTTTTTAAAATAAAATACATTTGCGAGATAATCTTCCTCGTACAAAGAATTTGGAGTAATTTCGGAGTTCGATTCAATCTTTATTGCGAAATGCTTGAAGCTATTTGACCTTATATAGTCCTTTATTGCCTAACAGGTCCAATGCACTAACTGTTATCCAGAAAGTGAGACTCGTAAATTGATTGAACGAGAGCGTGAAAAGAGAAAAAGGAAACTGATGGAATTTAAATCCTTGTAGATAATTCCGAGTTGTGCGCGTCAAAGTTTGACGCTTTACGTTTGCGAATCGCTTGTATAACAAGACATTGGAACTTTTCAACAATAGTACGTCTTTTTAATCAGCGTTCGAATTGAAGGAAACTGGAGATTGAGAACTTGTTTGCCAATTTCGTTTGAGAATAAATTAACTGGAGAGAAAAGGAGGATACAGAAGATAGAGAGAACGGCAATACTGATCGACAAATTCGACTAGATCAGTTAAAGTGCACGAAATCGCTTTCATAAATCAAAGGGAGCAACACTGATCTCCATCGAGAGAGGCTTCACGAGCGTAGCAAAACACTGCTTTGAGGTGTGATGCTCGTCGCAATTAACCTTCCAGCGGTCGTGTGCCACTTTGCACTTTACGAGCGGTCGTCTGATGCACAAAATATATACTGAAAATGTCTTCAGGAAAATATAGTTTAGCTTTTGAATTTTCATAATTAAAATTGCAAATATATAATTTATATATATATATA
>NW_017305397.1:649808-671048 GCF_001594115.1 Trachymyrmex septentrionalis | reverse complement strand
TATATATATATATATTTTTTCTTTCTTTTATAATATATATCTTAAATCTTAAATTTGGAATAACACAAAAAATATTTTTAAAAAATAAGAACAAATCGACAAATAGTCTCAGCTAATGTCGATGAATTTTAGTGTTCTCTATGCGTGCAACCGCTGGAAGATTACTTTTCCGGTTCCGCAAGCGACTGACGTACGTTTAACCAGTATATATGGGAAACTTGTGCAACGTTGATACGCATCGTTTTTTCTACATATATCGCAACCATTGCACACATGCAACCATTTGATAAAGTGATATCGTGTATATACATTCAATGTGTAACGCAACTTTGCTTGTTCTTGTGTGTGTGCTGCAAGAATCGTTTTGATTCTTGTTTCCGCGCAGTCACTCGTGTCTGTTTTCACACTGAGAACAGCCGCGTTTACGTATCCCTTTGTCTTTATCACAATTGTACTCTTGTCAGGGTAATTTCTCTCTAATTCTTTACGAAACAACATCAGCCCATTAAAATTACGAAAGTTTACTACATACTTCGTACAAACAATGAAAAATTTGATAATATTATCCATGAATTCTATAATTTATACAATCAATCTCAATTTAATATTTTTCACTGATAATTTATAATCTCCAACTGTGGTTAAATCTTATATCTGTAAGTAATTATTATTATTAATTTATCTTAATAAGTATTTAATTTATTAAATGGCACTAAAATTAAGAGAAGCTAAGCCTTTATCATGTAATACATTTTTATTTTATCAAATGAATGCAACTTGTACATAAACATATTCAAAGAAATTCTTTTCTGGATCCTTTTTTTTTAAAGGGCAATGCTCTCTGAATATGTCGGCGATCCGAATATATACCAAGACGTCAACAAATCTTCTCCTTTGCGAACGAAATTAAAGAGTACGAGTATGCGACATCGTTAGCTGCGGGAATGCGACACATTCGTATGCAAACGCGCGAGTCCGATGTCCCCGAGAGTTCTAAAGTTAGAAACATGCGACGGGAATATACTCGCGTACAGGATCGCCTGAACCCTTAGATTGCGAATGTAGTATTCCTGCTCATTTTATGTTAATTTTAATGCGCGTCTGAGTTGTACGAGCATCGTTTAATAACGATATTTTGATTAGACAAATTCCATTTAGCAGACTAACAAGGGAACCACATGAAATGATAAATTCCGATTTTAATGAAACTTTGTATACCTACATATAAATTATATAAAAAGATGAATTTAGAAAATGTCCATTGCGGCGAAAAAACAGTTTGAAAGGATGAAATCCCTTATATGTGGTAAAGCGATTTTAAATTTTTTTCGTTATATCTCGAAAAACTATTCAAAATATTAAAAAATGTTTTACACAAAAGCTTTACAATAAAATTACCTCTATTCATTTACAACAATAATATTTTTAATAAACAATTTTTTTATTAAAAAAAAATTTTTTTATTTTTCAAAAATATTGACGTGGATAAACAGAGGCAATTTTATTGTAAAAAAGTTTTGGATGAAACATTTTTTTGATATGTTGAATAGTTTTTCAGACACAACGAAAAAAGCTAAAGCTTGCGTTACTTATAAGGGGTGAGTTCACTCCTTAAATCGTTTTTCCATCGCAACTAATATTTTTTAAATTCATCTTTTTATGTAACTTATATGGATACAGAGTGTCATTAATATCAAAATTTAACACCTCGTGTGGTTCCCTTGTAAATATAACTTAAAATCTATGTCCAGTAAATGTAAATTATCAGCAGACTCTAAGGATTATCTGTTGTAATTTAATTGCAATTAATTTAATTGATTATATAAAAAGTTTATATAAAAAGTCCTTTGATTAAATCTTAAAAGAAAAGAAAACATACAATTTTTATTCATTAATAATTGCACACAATAATTCAATTGCAATAATAAAAAAAATTGTGCGTGTGTATATATGTGGGTTTGAATTAAATAAACTCTTTTTCAGCGGACTGAACTTTTGCGCGAACATTTTAAAAGCCGATGTTGAATGGCTCTAGGCCATTTAATTTCAAATGGTTGAGGCAACTCTGTGTTCGCTCAGCCGTTGTATCTCGCGAACTCGAAACGCACTAATAACGTTAACGGGAGGGAAAAAAGTCTCACGACAGCGAGGAGTTTTGTTCGCTAGCGTTGCAAAAAAGTTAGATCCTCCTGCATCTGCCGACTACGTACATACGTAAATGTGAAGGAGGATACACCAGAAGTAGTCGTAATAAAAATGATAGATAGTGCATGCGGTGTGCATATTACGTTGCAAGAAATTGCAGTGCCGAGTGCATAAGAACGAAAAATTGCGTGAAAATTAATTGTTACGCCATTTATAGCTCGCTATCGTCAAAGTTTAATCAACTTTTAGTAATTCTGAAGAAAACTTATATGCTCATGTTTTTGTTGAGATTAAAATCATACTTGTATAATTAGAATCAATTAATTTATGCTTTGGTCTTAACCCTAAAATCCTAAAATTCAGCCAATAAGGCTGCCAATTCTAATTAGTCCTAATTGAAATCTGTATTTCATTGGCTGAATTTCAGGATTTTATGGTTAAGAGTGTTTTATGATTAAGACCGAAGCATAAATCAGGCATTAGTTCTAACTGACTAATTTGATGATTGATTAAAGAAATATGGATGTACGTACATTATTATAAAAATATTCTAGTCATTTTATAAATTTTCACGTAAATTATTATTATTCTCTCGTGTAATAAGAATTTTTTCAATAATAAATATTATCGACGAGACGTTAGTATAATAAATTATCGATTGCAGTGACAATTAGTATACACTTCCTTTTCATATCACGTTATTAATTCTGTTATTAATTAAATGATCAGTTATTAGTAATCTCACAATATATTATACTCTTTCGTAGTTGTTATGATGATCATTATAAATAATGTTTACACCGTTAACTAACGATCAATATTACATCGTGGTCTATTTGCTTCTGCGCACTTGCTGTACTTGCTGTTACTTTCATATAGTACTACATGTAAAGCCACATTGATGTTAATTAATGAATATGTTACGCTGATTAAGTTTAATAAACATTTATTTAATTTTATATCTTATCGTTATTCGCGTCTCTCTCTTTTTTCAAAGATCTGTCGATAGAGTAAGTTAAAATAAATTAATATTTCTATTTATATTCTTCAAAAACGAAATTGTTCCATTATAGGAACGAAAGATGCACTAAGATCCAATTGTAGAAAAAAACAATTAAGAGAAATTTTTTAAGATAAAATTCACAGAAACATGGAAGATCAAATCTCGGCGAACACTATTCGTTTGCGGAGTAAGTGTATCGAAGTTCGATGTGGCTGCCACTGGTTGATAACGGATTGCGTCGTCGAAATATCATCTTAACAGTATATACACTTTAGTTTACTTTCTCAACCGCGATGCGCGCACAAATCGACAGTAACTTTTGAACAGCGATGATAGCGATCTCCCCCGTATTGCTGGAAATGCAATTCGAGCACTTGCTCCGGACACTCTAATTCACTTCGTATCACAGGGAGCAAGAATAAAAGCGAACAAAGAGGATGAAGGGCATAAAGCTGCACAGTGCGTGGCACTGTGTGACGTGTATGTACGAGTCAACGTGCGTGCGTGCACGTTGGCTACCACGGAACTCTATATCCGGTCTAGCTTCCGCTTCTCTGTCGGCTCCCAACAATATCGTCTCTCAAATCTTTCGAGTTCGCCCTAATCCGATTCACGGACTCGTGATACAAAGACGAAAGGATCTCTTCCACATTAGAATCAAGCGCGACTAATTTACAAGACTCGAAAATGCAAGATTAACTTTGAAAAAAAATAAAGAGAGATGCGTACAATCCTAGATGTAATAAATATAAACTGCACATTCCCTGATCTTAGCATCTGTGATCCGTTAGAAAGAATCTTATTAGCATCTCTTTTCAACTTGATATTTTACAAAGAAAGAGAGAAAAAGAATGATACGATTCAAGCTATTTCATTCTTTCTAAATCGAAATGACAATTTCAGAAATGTGTGTGTGTGTGTATGTGTGTGTCTTCTTATTACTATGCAAGTCTATGCGTAAGAAAATGGAAGGTAACATGAAGATCTTAAGGTTTGTTGATTTTTTCTAACTTCTGTGATGACATAAAAAGAATGGAATATTTTTTTCAGATTCACTAAAGCCTTGGTCATCATTTATAAAAATTAAAAATTGTAAAATAAATTGAAATTTATATAATATTTTTTAAGGAGATGTTAATTTCATCTTGTCCTTATACGAGTAAAATGATTTTCAGTAGTGGATAAGATTACAAAAGTCAAGTTAAAAATGTACTTTTTTACAATTAAAAAGATTTATTTTATTATAATAAATTTCTTACATTATTTTGGTATTATGATATAAAAACGCGATTAAAGAAAAATAAAAATAAAAAAGATGAGTAAATTACATATGAATATAAACTTACATAAGGGACCAATACTGAAGAACAAATTTAACGTAGTTATTTATAATGCATAGTGACAAATATATTATTTATAATGCACACAAATATCTCATCATCTTGCTCATCACTGAAAAGTATCTTACCCGCAGTCATTGTATTTATTTATTCATTTAATACAAATGTTATAAAAAATGAAAATATTAGTACGAGTATATTATTTGATACGTTCTTTATAGCTGTACTATATTGTGATTTTATAAAGAAAGTAAAAGTATTTACTATAATTATGTCATCCTTCATAAAATTAAAAAAATTACATACCATGTATCTAAAACAGATGTGTATCTAAAACATATTTATTACTATATTATTTACTTTTGTAGACATATTAAATCAAACTACAAAAGATAATTTGTTATTATCTAAAGCTTTTAATAAATTCAACTCGTCGTCTGTTATGAGCTTAGAAAAATTAATAATTCGTCATCTTATTTTTCTTTCTCAATTTTCCACGTACTTTTTGATACATTAAACCGACTTCTTGCGGAAGTTTCACGTATTTCATCATGGAATACATCACTCGTCGCGGAGTCCTTCTCTAGGATGTCGATGACCGGCAAAGGACGATCAATTCTTAAAATAAATGATCCGATCGTCCCAGTTCGCGTCTCGCGGTCGCGCGAAAAAATGAGATACTCGCGCCTCACGACCTATCTCCTGAAATATTTATTCTTCCGGTTACTTCGAAAGCTCCTTGGCATCTCCACGCGGCTCACGTATCGTGTTCCCGTGCATAAGAGATACACGTGTCCAGCGGTCGGAACAAACCACCAGGGATCGAAATGCGTCCATGTCGCAAGCGATATAATGCCAATAATTGTCGTAAGTCAAGATTACCTGCGATTAATCGACAGGCATTCATATCAGACCATGGTACATCGGTAATACAAAAATCATCACTATCAGAAGAAATATGATAGAAAAAAAGCAGTGGAAAGTTTCCGCCTTACTATGCACTCTATTTTTCGTTCGAAAACCTCTGTTCCCATTCGATACGATTTACGATCGGAAACAAGAAAGTCTCATCATTTTGCGTCGTGTCAAAATTTCTCCTACTTTTTATTTCCACTCTTTATAAGGAAATTTTTGCGCTTTATGGAGGAAATATAGAGCGACGTCGTTTCCAGATACGTATGATATTTCAAATGGGTTACGAGATCGTGATGGACGTAAAAATGGTCGGACGTGTTTTCCGACATCTCGGCGACTCAAAGTTAGACGTCCGTTTTAACGTCGAGCACCCAAGAGCAAAATATAAGATATAAACGAGAGTAACGCTACGAATGAAAGAGAGAGAGAGAAAAAGAGAGAAACAAAAAAGTAAAAGAGACGAACAAACGATAGATAGATATCAAAGAAGTGACTCGTAGAGACGATGCTTGCCGACACGGTGTGCCCGACTCTCGTGCTCGTTTTCCTTTCCAGAAAATAAGAGAGAAGTCGGAGAGAATTGAGGAAGCGAGAGGAATGGTGATATTCTGGGTCCCGGAGAAGAATACCGTCAAGACACGTATATACGCGCGTACACGGTACACAGAGGGTGAAACGGGGAAAAAGCGGTGGTGAGATAGAAGCACAAAGAGTGGAAAGGAAAGTGGAGAAGGAGATGCTAGTTCCTGTCCTGGGTACCGCTTATTAATATACCTTTCGAGCCACGCGAATTGTGGCTGGTATCTTGGCAATTGCAGCATCGTGATCCTGCAGGAGATCCCGTGGATTGTCATTCTTACTATGAAGTATGATACGGTAGTTAATGCGACGGCGGATGGTGGTTATGCGACGTTATAATAACAGTAGATAAATGGGATTTTAAATTAGACGCTCGCGTTCGTCCATCCTTTTCGTATTATATTTCGTAGTAATTCTTCTTTCTAATTAATTTCTGTTGATAAGAGCGTAGATTTCGAATACAGAGATTTTAAAAAGCTATTTGTTTTGCTCATAAATGTTCTTTCTTTCTCTTTCGAGAGATCCAGAGAAAAATGCATTTTCAGAGTTTAATTAAAAATATAATGAATAATATAAAAGTAATATTGAATAAAATTTATAACATAATTAAAAATATAAAAAATATCTACACTTTTAATATTAAAAAACCATAGAGTTAAAAAGTTACAGAAAAATGTTTTAAATATATATTTGTATTATCAGAATTTGTATTTGTCTTTTATATGGACCATTGAGAACGATTTCGATTATAGAACACAAAAGTAAAATTGAAATGTAATATTAAATTGATAAAATCAGCGGCGAATAATTACAGGCTGAAACCAGCAATCTCTTTATAATTTGTCACTATATAACAGTTAATTAATAAAAAGTTGGTATAATAATGCAATAAAATTGATTAAAAATTTAATTAAAAATAGAGACACAGAGAATATATATTATGTTTTCACAAAAACTAAAATAATTATTTTACATAACCAAACAAAAAATAATATCTGCAATGTGTAAACCCATTGGTTATTTATATAAAAATAAAAAAAATTTCATTATATAAAGTGTCTCATATGTTTCGAAAAAATATTAAAATACTGCAATATCAGATAATAAATAACCATTACAGTTATTTTCTTTTTAATTTTTCAAAATATGCATTCGCAAATAATTAATTTAAAAATTCAAACGTGCTTCTTATGAACTGACTATGAAATACTCATTGAACGTTTTTCGCTCGGTTGTAATATTGACATGATTTTAAATTGTACTCTTCTAGGACACTCATGAGTTCTTCTTTAACGAAATGATTATCTTTCACAGACGAAAATTTTCCGGCGAGAGAGTGTGAGATCGGCACGGCTCGGGCACACACGAAGGAACGTAGGTCCGAGGGTTGGCTCCGGCGGCGCGGTGCGGCGCGGTGCGATGCGTCGCGACGCTCGGCGCCACGGCCTTCCTCAGTCAGCCCTGCGCCGTACGGGCGACGACCACGAGGGAAGAGGAAGCGCCGCCGCTTCTCGCCGTCGCGCGAGCCGACGCGACGCGACGACGAGCGCCCGTCCGTCCGTCGAGAGCTTTAGTCCGCGTCCGCACGTCGACTGAAACACGCGACCTACGTCCACCCGGTCCATCCGGTGTAGTGTGCGCGGCTTCCCTCCTTCCTCTTGTCGTTCAAACTCGTCCTGAAGGAACGGCCAATACTACCGGATTGGATAACAGTCTCTTCGTTCCCTTACCATTCTCCTTTTTTGTCTCTCTCTCTCTCTCTCTCTCTCTCTCTCTCTTTCTCTCTCTCTCATTGTCTCTTGTCGTCTTACTCGTGCCAGTTATCTGACAGTACTTCTCCTGCTCCTTCGACAGATGCTTCGCGATCCTTTTTAAGATATATGGAAGGGAGGATGTTTCGAGCGCATGGAAGGAAGATTAAGACCGCCGGAAATTCGGGATGTAATATCCGGCGGCCCTAGTTACACGTAGTGTACGTCAGTCGGCTTTCCTGCCTTCAAAGTTGGAGCAGCTTCAATACAAACCGGAGTAACGAAGAACGCTCACTTTTGGATTCGACGATTTCGACTTTGATCGAAGAATCAGCTCAACGAAGGTGCGTTTCCGAGGAATTTTATTGTTTTATTATTTGGGTTAAAAAATAAAAGTATCCCTGGGCGATATTATGTATGTACAATCAGTTTAAGAACTACTCTGAATTATCCAAATTGGATGTAGCATTAATAATTCTGAACATTCTCTTAGAAATAAAAACTATTTTAACATTACAAGAAAAATATTCTTATTCTGAATAAAATTTACAAATTTTTATCTCATAAAACTAGAATGATACAAAATCATTTGTCTATACATCGTACATAATCTTCAGTAATTTTTTTAGAGATGTCCGTAAAAATTATTTGTAAAATAAATCGAGATAATTTGGATAGGTTAACAGAAATTTTTAAACTGTATAAAAGACAGAGGTTGCATAGTATATTCAATTAAACATACAAAACATACTATTGCACTGTAGTGCATAAATGTTTTATACAATTGATTGAATACACTATGCAACCTCAATCTTTTACACAATTTAACAAATTATGGAAATACATATTTTATTCTTTTCTATAAATTTAAAAATTAACTTTCGATTCATTAATTTTCCTATCATCAAGTAAGCAAATTATTCATAAATAAATAACATTTTCATGTACGATTAAAATAGTTTAGATTTATATACTAACTTCCCCAAAAAAGAAAAAAATAATTTCGACCATATAATTATTTAAAGCCGCAAGAAGTTCCAATGTATCAATGTTTTAAAAATACCACGAAAAGTTATCTCCGGTAGAAGATTACACAGAAATCTTAAGAGGAAAGTCACTTATTATTATCCTGAAAAAAAAAAACTTATGAATGAATCATACTATCAATCCAAGAATTTTAAATTTAATAAAGCAACAGTCTCATTGCTGTAAGGGTCGCAACAAGTTTAAATTCACCATGGCATCTCGTTGAAGAGATATCGCGGAAGTTGCCTGTCCGACAATGTGTGTGTGTGTGTGTGTGTGTGTGTGGTTACAAGAATATTTTCTCTCATTCTCTCCTTCCGCATTCGCTATCTCCACGCACTCCTAGACAACTCCTGTACGTTAGAGGGTGATTCTCCATCCACCCTGTGCAACACGATGCGATGCGACACGACGCGACGCGGAGAGCCTTGCCTCAAACTTTTCCGTAATGAGATTTCCCGGAGAACGAAGAGGGATTACGGCGCGGAGAGACTTTTTGCTCGTGTCGCCCGCGTGCGCATCGCCGCGGTCCCATACATCAAACTGTCGGCCGGGGATGTTGCAGGTGCATATGATACGTACGGCTCCGTTAAGCGCCTTTATTACTCGTGGCGAGGCCAAGGGAAATGCGTATCGACGAGTGAAATTTTTTCCGCAAACTTTTCGCGCGTTTAGCGAATTAATCGATGTTATTCCAGTCCTCAATTATAGCTAAAACTAATGACTTAACAGTGAAAAATGTAAAAAAGCTCATCAGAGCCTACATCAGCTATTCGGATGCACAAAAATTCTTGATTTTTCGGGTGAATGTAAGAAAACTATTAAAATATACGTTTCAATCCTTCAATTCGGGTCCTTATCAATATGAAATATAAATCGAAATCACATAATTAACGCAAATTCCAAGTTGATGATTCCCGACAATTGGTTCGTTCTTCTTTATCCAAATGCCAAATTAGATAAAGAAAATCCGAAGTCATATGCATTGCATCACTACGTAGAATCACATCGCTCATTGCATCTCTGACTGTCGACACTACAAGTGTCACTTTTCCTGAAGCCGCGAGAAAACGCTTACATCAAATCTGACAATTTGATGGGCGATGTGATTCTACGTAGTGATGCAATGCATATGACTTCGGTTTTTCTTTATCTAATTTGGCATTTGGAGAAAGAAGAACAAACTAATGTGTTGGAAATCATCAACTTGGAATTTGCATTAATTATGTGATTTCGATTTATATTTTATATTGATAAGGACCCGAATTGAAGGGTTGAAACGTATATTTTAGTTGTTTTGTTACATCACACGAAAAATAAAGAATTTCTGTGCATCCGAATAGCTGATGTAGGCTCTGATGGGCTTTTTTACATTTTTCACTGATAGATTCTTTCGAACCCCATTATATATATTTGTTTAATGACTTAACATCGTTGATCGAGTACTGAGAGATTACACTGTATTGAAAAAAATGATTAGATCAAATAATAATTCTAGTTGGATTAAATAATAATTCTGGCTGGATTAAATAATAATTCTAGTTGGATTAAATAACAATTCTGGAAAATGAACAAATCAAAATTTTCTAGACAAATCTACTAGATTTCTAATTAAGATAACTAGAAATACTATATCAACTAGAACACCGGTTATCTCAACTAAAATTCTATATAATAAATTTAACCAGAAAATTCTGATTCGTCCAGTTTCAACCAGAAATTTTGTTAGTGTAGTACCTTAATCTTAAAATGCTTCGTTAACGAAGCTGACATTAATTTAATTAATGCTATTTGCATTGATTCAATTTTAGAAATTTTCATTTCAGGAGTATGTATCTACATTTCTTCGGTTTTTTAATTTTTCCTCCGTTTGGCGAAAAGCTAGCTTATTAAAGTTCTCGGAGGGCTTTCCGTGCGCACGTGCTCGTTCGCTCCCTGCTGTCGCTTAAACACGAGTACACATGTGCGATTGTCCCTCGTGAGTTTACGTTAACTTCCGTACGTCGGGCATGCCGACTGGCGACTGTTTATTTGCCACGATAATTATCGCGGGAGTTTTATAAAGTCCGGAAACGAGCTTGCACGCACGTGACTGCACTCACGACGGCACCGCTTGTTACAAAACTACTCGTCGAACTTACAAAAGGGAACGCGCGTCCTCATCCGGAGCACCGGCAACGAGATTTAACGAGCGCACTTTCCATACCGTATAAACGTGCGCGGAAAAAGCGCGTTTGTAACAACGAGCCACACTTGCGAAATGTTCCGGCGAACTTTTACGCGAAAACTCATACGACGCGCGAATGTCATAACTTGCCCCGTTTTTCCGCGCTTTTATTTCTCACCGCCACTATAATTCCGGAATTAAATATGGAGAACCTAGAATTTGCCCTTGTTAGTTGCAATTTATCGAGCTGTCAAGCGATTAAAAATCGCGATACTTAATCATTTTCAACGTTTACGTTCGCGATGTCAGTATTTTAATTCTATTAACGCATATTTCATTTTTCAAGATTATAATGTCAAATTAAGTATGTTCACTGTAATATATCACTTTAATTCCGCAAAGCACACATTTACAAAGAGAATTTTCTAAAATCTAATCTTTTCTACGTAAATGTCTTTCTTGTTAATTTAAATTTATTACAGCTTCATTTTTCTAGAAATGTAAGGTAAATATATTAATTAATGGGCATGAACCAATTGTTGGACAAAGTGATAAAACATTTCAAATATTAAGCTTTCAATGATATTTTAAATAAATTTGTTATTAAACTTTATAAATAACAAATTTATTTAAAATTGTATATATCATTAAACATTTAATATTTAAAATTTTGTACCACTTTGTTCAATAAATTGGTTGTCCATTAACTATCCATTAACTGGAACATTTATCTTATTTAATATATTAAATTTTTACTACACGGAAAGAATGTGGTTTTGTTGAAATATCTAAAAATTTATTTAGATACGAATCTGAAAACAATTTTCTTTACACCATCACAATAGTTCTGGACGCTTAAACTGATTGCTAAAATGTTAAAACATTTTTGTAACATTGTTTAAAAGTCACTTTAAGTGTTCTACATAACTATTTTAATGGTCCAACGAAATTACTTTCAGATCTGTATTTAGTTAAATTTTTAGATACTTGAGCATTTCTTGTTGGTGTATTAATATATTTTATGTATTTCCAGATTATTTGTATCTGTATTTTCGTCACTTAACACAGTAAAATTGTTTCAGTAACTTAAAACGTTCGTTATTTGATAATACTGAATCCTACGGATTTTTTTCGCGAGAATCGCATCAAAGATCGATTTCGATGTATCCAGTGTCAATGCTGAAGAGGTTAAATCTACGTTTTTACGGGTTTTACGTTCCTTCGATGTCACCTCTCGTCCACAAGTTCCTGCGCCGCGATTTAATTAAACTCTCTCCGACCTGCCATCGAAAAATCGATGCTATCGTCGTGGATTTTACTAGCGGTTCCGCGAGACTCCGAACGAAGCAATTCCGGCGAGACCGGTCGAGTCGATTTAGCTCGTTCGTGCAGAAATCCGCGCCCGAACTAGTCAGCCAGTCCCGAAAAGTTGCGGATCGTAGGGAAAATTCACAGTGACAGCAACGACAGCAACAAGGAATTGCTCTGAACTTATTCAATTGAACTAGTTCACGGTAGAACAGAGTACTTCGTCTGTAAGAGCGATCGATATTAACTCTTTAACACTATGAATAAATATGAGAGTATTACCGAAAGAAAAAAAATCGCGTCAGAATAGAATGCCTGGCACCGAAAGACAAAAAAAAAACTTGGAAAGTGTTAAAAAAAAATTAAGTAGGTAATTAAGTTTGGCACAATAAGTGTTGCTTCACTTAGATTTTTTTTCCTCGCACACGTGAAAGCAATCTCAGCGACATAATAATTATAATTTTCAGTAGTTATCATTACGCAGTCATAGTATCAACAGTGATAGTTCATTTTACTATCAGAAATATATGGCTGTTGTAAAGGTATATTAAGATATCAAAATAACCCATCGCTCACGTCTCGTTGCACGATCTGCCGCATTTTGCATAGCGCGTTATGTCAGAATAACGAGAACTTGGGATTACACTATGCTTTAGTGAGTAATCTATGACCACTCGGCCAGGAACGAGAAACGAGAGCAGGTTAAACTCTCGAGGGATAGCTCTAAGCCGGGAATGTCACGGTGAAAAATTGTTACATCAACGGACGAATGGGCCCGGAGAGAAAGAAAAAGAGAGAAAGAGAGGAGGATGGAGAGAAGTCAAGAGTTACAAAGAAACTCACTCGTATACATCCGTCGAATGTCGTTCTTCATGAACTCGTATTTCTTGCTTAATTCTAAATTCGAAAATTCTTTCACGGGAATGCACGTTGCACGTTTTTGCGATAAACGTTTGTTCAATAGATTTATTTAAACCTTATGACGCGAGATCCGCAGATTTCCATGAATATAGAAGCTCGCTTCCGCTTCATCCACCGGGAGCAGTAAAATGTTTATCACCTGGAGTTTCCCACACCTCGACCAATACTAGTTAACGTTTCAACACCTCTCTCGTGAATTCGAAAAATCCACCAACCTCTTGTTCACCTCGTTGATGAGGTTGATACTGGTAACGAGTCTGTCGAAAATATCGATCCACACAGTTATATGTATAATACTATTTCAAATTTTCCAATCTTTTTTCAGATATATAATACATACAAGAAGATGAAATAAAGAGTGAACGAAATTAATTGTATTTAATGCCAATTAATACTGACGTAACCGGAAAATTTCCATTTCCACGTTTAACCTCGTTCGTTTCGCTTATCCTGCACGTTTAACCTATTACATCTCTTTACGATGTATACCGGATGACCTGGAAATCTTTGCGGGAGGCAGCTCTTGGACGACTCACAGCCTGCGCTTTATTAAAGGGGACTTGACTCAACGTCATCTGGCACAATCGTAAAGCAAACTTATCACGCGTCCTCTAGCCACCTCGACGACCCGTATTACGAGGTCGGACAGGAATTAGATTCAAAACTCGAGGAAACTGCGGAAAGTACGAGTGAGTCTGTGCGAAGTGCGTTCGGCTTTGTCTTGGAGAACGCGAAAGGGGCGTCTTCGCACCTTCGCCGGAAATACGTATAAATCATGACTCGATTAATCTTCCGGACTTAATGCGACTGCAGACTCTACGGGGTGATTCAGAGACATCTCTGTAATAGTATTTTTTTTTTTCCACTGGATTCATTCGCCATTTTCTTTTAATGAACATTTTACTTTGTATTCCTCTCATTTTTACCTTTGATTTCTAATACTTTTTTTATGCCAAGCTTAACTCTTAGTACACACGACTAAGTCATTTGTATCCTACGCATTTCTTTTCTTTGAAATACCAGGAACACTTGATTAAATAACCTCCATTCTCTTTCTATTCTTTCCTTTGCTTAATACACAACTCTATAAATATTTTCTAAAGATGTTGAAGTATATGTAAGACTCAATAATTTTATGTGCTTGGAAAAGTAATGAAAATTAATCCGGGACGCGAGTAACCTAAAACCATCGAAAAACATCGTGCGTATTAAGGGTTAAATATAAGTCCTACATCTTTCTACATAATATTAAGGAAACAGTGCACATTTTTCAATTCCAAATTCCGCTAAAATGGGGAAAGGCGGATTCTTTGGTGGAACTATTGTCGATCTTTTGTTGAAGGAAGTGGAAGGTGGAAATTCTTCTCGCTATTTTCTGTAAGTCGAATGATGTTTGCACAGTATGCGACGCGTTTATTACCCAAGAGTAGAGGAGACACGGCGCAAATTTTCCATTCTTAAATTAGGTCGCGCATTCTGTGACTAACGCACGGCCGACGACGACGACGACGACGAGGACGAGAACGACGACGACGACGACGACGACGACGACGACGACGACGTTTCTCATGAATTGCAAATTCCTATGTTGTTTTTCTCATCTTTACGGCTTCACCAACTCCTCTTCCTCTCATCCCCTCGCTCTATCGTCTACTTTAGTCAGTTTGCGTTGCGTTCGTTTTGTTTTGTCAGGAAATAAAACGTACGTCTCCACTGACAATTTCTCGAATGGCTCCGCTATGTCGAATGATTGGCATATCATTACGTATATGAGATATTATTAAAATATTGTGTTAATTAAAAGACTGCTTTTCTACTAATAGTAACGATCGGATCTTTTCGTATATCTTCCGAAAAGAATTCTAGACGCAATATAAATGCATTATTTCATTAAAGTTAGTCGTAATTATTTTTTAATATTACCTTTTAAAAAATTAGTTACAATGCAGAATACATTTATTTGCGAATGCTATCACCAATCTTACGTATTTCGTTCTAGTTTCCTGTTCTCGTATCTTACGGGACCCGCCCCTTAAGATCTAAATAAATTATATCTATTTATCTCAGGTCGTCCTTAGGGAATCTATGGCAGAAGGAAATTCATCCGTCTACAGCGTCTATCCATCCATCTACCAATTTATCAACCTGCCGCGCTTTTTGCAGCAGTCGTTAATTTAAGTCACGAGATCGAACGGCAAATCTAACGGCCGTTGATTTACGGAGGGCATGCTTTTTTGGCGCGGTAATGGATCCGACCGTAATTCGCAACGACATGCACTCGAATTTAATCGGACAGATTTCTTCGAAAGTCTGAAAAGCACGAACGACATTCGTGGTAGAATGAACGACAGCTCCACACAGATAGTCTGGCAGGATTCTCGCTCCCTCCTTGACGTTCGCCACGCTCCGCAATTTCGTCCCAATATTCGCGAGAGAATTCGGATTTAATTGACCCAATTCAGAATTAAGCTTTGCTGTGTTTCATGAATACTTCGTTTGTAGTAAAAGGCAGTGCTTTCAATTTCGATGACATATAAATGTTAGTTTCTTTCCTATGGAAAGCAATAACATATAGCACGAACACCGAAGTGCGTTTAATTCATGACTGACAATTTATATTTCTCTTCTGCTGTTTACCTGCAGTTTGCTACATTTATGTTTTCAAAATAAAACAAATATATATATATATATACAATATATATGTTAAGTTTAAAGACAGAAATAAGAATGTATGGTTAAAAAGAATAAATCCATTCGCTGAATTATCTAGCACAGTTATTTTTAATTATGTTTCTTTTTTTCCAGATTTCTAGAGTGCTCGCTGCCAAACGCACCGACAAGTAGTACAAGACTCGTTGCCAAATATCTCTACGTGACAACTACCGCCGCCATCACTTCAAATTTGTTCCTCTTACAAAAGCTTTATGATGCGCTAACAAAGCCACGACGAGTAACTTCATCACTACAATTGCCAGATTTCTAACGAGATTTCCGTAAGAATCTCGCGAGGTTGAAAGTACAGAGGGGTTTACTTCGCGAGGAGGTGAAGAGGGACACGATGAAGAGACTTGTCTTCAACGGGACGAAGTGATCTTCGAAGAAACGAAGAAGCGAAGAGAATTCGAAGGCTTTGGGTTAGATCGGGCGAATCGGGCCGGCGACGGGCCCGATCGGTGTGATGGTCTCGGGGTGGTGCCCGTGCGTGCCACTGGGGCGTCGGCAATCGTCGGCCCAGCAGCAACAGCAACAGCAACAACAACCGCCTTCGTCGTCGAGGGCGCCGTTCACCGTCAGCGGCGCGACCGATCGTGCGGACATGGTGCAGATGTTCTACTATGAGAACCGTGGCAAGTGTTGCAAGAAGCTGCTCAGATACAATGGATACCCGAATAAGGTTAGATAGTTTGCCATCACAATTTTATTTTGCGATACAGAAAATTCGATCTGCTTATTGTCAATTACGCTTCATCGTATCCCTTAAAAAATTTGCCATTGAGATTTGTTTCAAATAAAATTCGTAAATTCCAATGAAATGTATTATTAGACAACATTAAAAAAAAAATCCTTTTATTTAATTTCTTATTTGATTATTATTAACATTTTTATAATGGGTTTTGATATTTTGTATTTCTTTAACGATCGATCAATTTAATAAAACAGCTGATGATGTTTTGTATTACATTTTAGTACATTTAAAAAATTAGGATAATTAACATTGCGAAAATTCTTTTGCGAAAATATTGGCAAGTCGCGTTCTTTGAAGACGCGTCGAAGTGAATCTTAAAGTGCTCTATCTCTCTGCGGAGGGGAGCATTAATTATTTGACGAGCGTCTTGATGAGCTTTCTCTAGAAAGGCACTTAAACTATTCTCCCGAGTAGTTCCTCTCGAAGACTTAATGTACACGTCCTAGTAACCCGTTCATATTACTATACATACATATATGAGAGATAAGTACAGAGTTAAGTTCAAGTTTCAGCGTTAATTTTGATAAAATACGATTGATTTACTTTTGATCGATTTACAAAAAATCGATAAAAATATCTCTTCTTAATATCCATCTTATTCAATTACAGACTCGAAAGTTATACTAATCGTTTCTTACGTTTCAACATTTGTACGTATCAAAAATATTGAACAGTGATAATTTCATCAAAACACCAAAAATATTGTAACAGTGATAATTTTGTGAGTATTTTATAGAAAATTGTTTAAGTAGCAACAGAAAATGTTGGTCTGCAAAGAATACACGATTAGAATTTTTTATATTATTCATTACTCTGATAATTTTTTAAATCGTATTAACATGTAAGAAAATACAACTTTCATGAAAATGATACCATTCATTCAATCGCTTGGTCTTTCCGTCGGTTATCGACTTTTCCGTCCGCTTTTCTTAATTGGATGTGATTTTAATCACATTTGTGAGAAGCAATCGTTCTGATAGCATTATATCGGAATCTCTTCGATAATTGACCTAACTAGGTATAAATCTATCCACATATCCATTTATCTATCTAATGAAACTAACTCTCCATCTATCCATCCATTTATCCGTATAATTAAACCGTCTATCCATTGCTCGATTACATCGAATTTCCTGAAAGACGCTTTTAAAACGTTTGATTGTTACGTATAAACTGAATTCTCCGATGATGAACTGACATAATGTTAATTATTAACTGTAGCTTACATCATAGTGTTATTATTAATATTATCGTTACTAGGTCTAATAACAATAAATATACATACAGTTATTATTTATTTATAAGACATATATTAAATTATGATTTATAAAAAAATCATTAAATATTCAAATATATAAATAAATTCTCTATTTATCTCAACACACAAATTTATCTCGTTCGAGTTCTCTATGTTCGGTTTAACGGTCGATTTCGAAGATTTAGACAAAACGTGACGATAAAAGTTTAGCGAAACGAATGTGACCCAATGAACATTTCACGCTCTATGGCAAGTCCAAGATCTCGGGGACTCCAAAGTGCACTGCAGAAGCGAGATAGATAGAGGAATGAAAGAAAGAGAGAAAGAGAGGAAGATAGCTATTCCAAGTTCACCGCAGAGATGGCCGAAGTTTCCGTATGCCTCCTGGGAAATAAATCGATTCGATATCTGAATAGCCATTACGCAGACGTGGCTTTGCGGAATAAAGAAAGCATAGTAAAGTGGTCGGTGAGAGGGAAAGGAGGCGAGTCTCCTCGGAGAAGAAACGAAGGAAGGACCTTATCCGGGGAACTAGACTAATATTGCAAGTTGAGAAACTACGGCTGGAATTTTCTTTCAATAACCGAGTTATTATTCATCATGGTCATTTATTACTCGAAGTCGGCTTACTCGTGTCATCTTCCGCTCTTGCTTCGTATTATTTTTTCGTCAATTCTTTGTAGCTGCGCGTAAAGAGATTCCCTCTCTTCGAACAATGTGGATAAATCAGGTTTTTTAACCGCCTCAGGGAGAAAATAATGCCAGCTAGTAAAAGAAGGAATTTTGGCAGCTGTCTGGTCGATCGTCGGTCTATTACGGAAAACAAAATTCGCGATGCTTATCACTTGTCGGAAATTTCAATGATAACGGAAGCGCCGGGCGGCGCCAGCTCTTCGCGTGGCTTTTCGGACAGATTTCCTATTTTCTCGCTCGCTCATTTTCTCGAATATGCTTTCTCCTTCCGGTACATCTCACGCATCAATCTTAGACATTACGCGGATGCTCCGAAAATGGAGAATCTAAGAGTTATCCCAGAGCCAGAAATATGAGAACGCGGGTAAATTCCCATTTCGCTAAGATATTCTTCCCAAATTCCAAATGCCGTTCTTGCAGTATTTCGAAGACAAAGTATAAGTGGATTCCTGAGATATTGTCTTGTACTTAGGTTTTACAGCTCACTATACACTCATAATTGTTCTCGACGATGAAGATACGGTTGTTCGTTATATTGTTAATTTAAGGTTCTTTTTTTAAAGATATAAAAGATCTAATAGTTTTGGTAACACGTGATGTACCTTTATTTATGAAATATCTGATTACGAGAGTTATCTCACTGAACCAACATAGATTATTACTTCGACTAACATAATATTATCTTACGTCTCAACAATTGATTTACTAACTTCCTCATAACTCTCTCGTAACGTAAATCCTAGCGTAAAACAATGTAATTCCCACAATAGTCGTAGAGCTAATAATAATTCTAGACCATAGGTATCGACGCAGTGTTCTTTTCCTCGTCAATATGTCATTGACGATAATGCCGCAGTTATTTTTACGCGCCCTTCGATACTTTAATGCGAGCTAAAACGTAGGAGGCATCTCTGTGATCACAGAGACGAAAATGTTAGGGTCGATTGATAATTTATGAGAACAGAGAGTAAACTTTCTGAGAAAGTTGTTGAATAACAAGAGATTTTCTAGAAATTGCTTTTTCTTTTAAAATAATAATTAACAAATTTAATAGAAGCGATATCACATGACGTCTGATCAAGTATTAGATAGATATATGAAAATGTGAAGGCTACATTGTACTTAAATATATTTTTAACATTTGTACAATTTTATCTCTACGTCTTTTTAAATTAAACTTTCAAGATTTTTTTTCATTAAAATTTGGAATCAACAGAAACTCTTTCTTTGAAGTAAAACACAGCTATTTAATCTGAAAAACTTTTTATGCACTTTTTCAAAGAGTAAACATAAAAAGTATGCCAGTTAGTGACTCGTGTAATGTTGGCGTAAACTCATATCCGCAAAAACTTGTACCTTTGGGACCGTCTGATCGAAGGGGGGAATGATTCGCGAAGAAAGAAAGTGGCACGTAGGGATGCGTCGCTGATTTTAATCCATCACGCTCGACGTGCTGGTGATTAACGAGAGGTGTCGCACTGGTTCTCTGGGGGTTTGCGACTTAACGCGCGCTGACATGTGTTTCGTTAGTGGCGATGTCTGCGGCATCGACTTTACCGAGAAGGTATCCTCGCGACGTCTATCGTGGTCTGATTAATCGCCTCACCTCAGCCGTTTCGCGGATGATCAATGTACATTTCGCGGGCAATAAGCGAAAGTACAATCGTACTCTCTCGCATTGCCTGACATTCGAACAACGATAATTAACGAGAGTTTGCGGATAGTTATTTCGCTCTTTAGCATTGTCTTCTCTTGGTATATCCACAATGTATTATGTATAATTTATAAAGAAAAGAGAGAGAGATAGATAGATAAATATCGCCGCTATTATTGAGTGCTTTTGGATAAAGATCCTCTCAAGCGCCAAGACAAGATATACTTGTATCACAAACTAATTGTTTGCAATGTATAATAATTTTTATACCAAAAAAAAAACTAATAAAAATGGTAATGGTAATAAAAATAATAATAATAATAGAAAGAGAGAGAAAGTGATTGGAGATAATACTGTAAAATGGAATAACTTTGATCCAAATTTTGATAATATTTAAACAACAGAACATACAAGAATTTGTATGCCTGAATGAATTTAACAATAAGACACCTTAAAAAAAGATATTTTTAAACATGTTACGGTTTGATTTTTAATATGCGTGCTATCTAAATATTTTTTACCATTTTTTACGGTAATTTTAAAAAGTGTAGTCTGCGAAAAGTTCGAATTTTTTAAATTTAATTTACATTTAAAACATTAATATTTAACAATTTATTTTATAGAATTGATAAAGTTGTAGTAGATACATAGTAAGCATTCGTGTATGGAATGAGGAAAGAGTTAAAGTTAATATTTATTTATGCATTTTTCCTTGATTATCTTGAATAGAAAAATAATTCTTCATGCGTTCCTGGGAAAAACGAGGTCGTTTAGCTTATAACCCGACTGCGCGTTATCTATTTGTTCCTGTTAAAAGTTAATTAGCGTACCCGGCGAAATTGCCCGCGGAGAGATCCGACAGGAAAAACAGCGAGGGATCCAGGAAAATATATCTTTCCACGAGAAATCTCTCCACTGTACGAGATTGAATGAACCGCTATTAAAAGTGCGCTTGCGCTTATGGAATTATTCGTAAATACGAACGATATATCGAGGATGGGATAAAGACATGAA
>NW_017305397.1:640133-649778 GCF_001594115.1 Trachymyrmex septentrionalis | reverse complement strand
TATATATATATATATAATATATGTGTGTGCGTGTGTGTGTGTGTATGGCGTCGCTATTAAAGTCGCTTCTAGCCGTGAATAGAATTATCCACGAGTGCACATTCTTTCGCGAGCGTTCATGTATCGGAGGGGCACTTTGTCACGAGTGCACGATACGGTTGCAGTCATGCATGTGCACTCGGAAGAAGCGGTGCGATTACAATTTACTCGCGGCACCGTCGCCGTAGTCATACATCTTTGGCGACGTTTTCTTCCCGGCATCGCTTTCTTCTTCCTCTTCTTCTTCACCTTCTTCTTTTTGTCCCTTTTTCTCTCATTCGCAGGAAATTTACGCGACGCGGAAATAAACGTGAATCGCACGCGACAAACGTGTTTCCCACGACCTTTGAGAGCTGGCCGAGTAGCAATGAGCGATTCAAATTAGCAAAGTGAGGACGCAAAGCGAGCGATTTTCAAACGAAGTAGTCTCCTCACGAACGGTCTCTTCGTACGACGAGAGTAATTGCTTTTTAACAAGCGCGTCCAGGTTTCTGTCAGACTCATTATGACCGGGATTTCCTTTATCTCCTTTCGGCGTGTAGATATGCGGATTATACGAATTATATAATGACAAGGAATTATCCATATTCGACAACGTTAATTAGTCACTGATTCCGGAAAAATAGAATCGGTGATCTGCGATCAGCAATCGAAAAGCGTAAACGAGAACTTTACTAAATTAAACATTTTTTAAAATTATAGTATTAAGTTAAGTAATATAATTCGCATAACACAACACGGATTGTTAAAGATGTTGCAATATAAGATGTTTTTTAACCAAGTAATTGGCTAATTTATATTATTTTTTATATTTCTCCCGCAAACGTAACTTTAAATTCTTAATATTTGTATCAAAATTTTTATCAAATACTGATATCTAAATATCGATATCGATAACGAATAAATATACAGTTTGGATATATTGATTGCAGTGGGGCCGAAGAGCAATTACTAACAAAGTCGCTTATTCAAGCTTGTGAATCATGATTGGTCGCGATTCGCGACGAACGTATCGGGCGAAATTTCGTCGACGTGATAGTCACGTTTTCGTGAGCCGTTATTGCGCATTATCGATCGTTATCGCGCAACAATACCGCAAGTGACGTGTAACGCAGTGCAGCGCGGTATGGAGGATTAAACTCGCCATGACGAAATAAAATCGCGTGGTGGACGATGCGCGATTAGATGTCGGAGAAGAAGAGAAAAGAAGAGAGGCCAAAGCCAGCCACCGTTACCTTCGTTGAAAGGGAGTCAGCCTGGGAACAAAAGAGGGCGAAAGGGCCGGCGAGGGCGATGAGAAGGGTGGTTGGGGATGGCAGGGAGGGCGGCCGAGTGAATACGTATGTATACAGGGAGAAAAACGCAAACGGTGAGAGCGGTGGCAACGATAGAGGGAGAAACGTGAAGAGAGAGAGAGAGAGAGAGAGAGAGAGAGAGAGAGAGAGAGAAGAAGGCAAGAGAAAGGGAAGAGATGGTCGAGAGAGGGAAGGAGGGAGAAGAGGGAATCGCGGAAAAGAGGCAGGAGGGTGGATATTCCAGGCTGCACCCCCGTGGCAGCGGTCCCAGCGTATCGCCATGGCAACCGACCCTGAAACACCCTCCGGCCGTCGCACTACCATCGCATCGGAGAGAGCTTCGCTTTCCGATGGCAGTAATAATGTATCCTCGCTCTCGCTGTACTCGCGCCCGTTGTTGATGTAGGTCGCAGGACGCGGTGCATACCGCGCGCGCGGGGGGGGGGGTGCAATGCACGCTCCGCCGTTTCCTCCCCCGAGACGCTTGCCAGGCGGGAGCAGCGAGGGCTTTTCGTGCTGTTCCTGGACCACCCCGATATCGCGTGCCCCGCGAGATAAAAGCGCGCTGTATGTTGTATCTTCGTATCTTTGCACGACGAGACCGTGTATTTCGCGTAGAATATCTACCGGGTGTTCTCGTCCAACAGTCATTTTCTTTGAATTTGCGTTTTGATCGATACGATATCAATCGATAGTTTTGTAGTTTCGAAAAGCATTTTGTTAACATTTTTTTGATTGAAACTTGGAAAGTTCAAGAGAAGAAGTTAAACGATCGGATTCGTTCGATAGAATTTATGATTTGCGATTTAATTATTAGGATATTTAATCCTCCAAAGGCAAATGTTGCGTATTTGCAACATTTAATTTAAAAGTGAATTCGAAATAAATTTGGGATCTGTGCAGATTATACTTAAGAACTAGAAACGTATGTAGTATTTAAACACTGAGATATAATACTTCTAACTGCTAGAAAGGCCATGTGTTGATGTCATATATTGATATATGGCAATAGATTCTTCATTTACAAGTCATTTTTTAGCAAAAAGTTTAGTAAAAAAAAATTCTTTTTTTTAACGATAAGACAATGTCGTATCTAGCAGGTTAATATCGTCCATAACTAAGAATTTATCACTCTAATATCGATATTAAAGTCACTTTATAATCTTCCTCGTGGGGGGGAAAAATCGATTTTGAATAATCTGATTTCAAAATTAAATCGGTCAGGCAAATACGTTTCTCCTTACTAAACGGATTGGAAGTTCATCGTTTCAACGGATTGAAATGAATGAAAGAGATGACTTTTAATAATTTCGGAGGTTGGATTAATCGATTTGAGATAATGTTCCCTTGCGTCTCGTTTAGAGACGCATGTGAACATGTGTTACAGCGCTCGGTGGCGTAATTCTTGCGTTTATGGTCTCACTTAGATACCGGTACCTTTTCGCATTTCGCCATATGGGACATAGAGCCCCAAAAGAGGGAAAAGATACGGCTGCCACGTCGCCATTAAGATAATACGGACAAACTACGCGGTGTTGTAATAATAACGTAATGGCTCGTGACGATCCTGTGTGAATTTACCGTGTGCCGTTTAAGTCCCGTAATCGCACGATCTGCCATTGTCTTCGCGGTAGGAAGAACAAGAACGACAATAAGCTTTCATGCTGATTGCTTGCACTCGGGAAATGCACGTTTTTCAACGTATCGAATTATTGAGTTCATTTGTGCCCTCCTTCCTCCCGGTACTCTGGATAATTTCGTATACAATCGTGAAGAAGCGCGTTTTTCCATATCTTTAATTAAAAAGCGCTGTTCCTCCTTTTTTCCCTCCTTAAATGAAGCTTTACGGAATTTGGCTCTGTCAACGTTGAAAAATGTTTATTTTACGCTGGTATTCTTCTTAAGAAATGAACAGTAAAATAAAGCAAGCTCGAATTTTCAGTTGAGATGTGGCACGGTTCGTTCTACATCCATCCTCTTTGCACGCAACAATAACGTTTTATTGCGATTGCACCGCTGATCGATCCCCAAGGATGAATTTACTGCCGGCGGGTATAGGTCGAAATTTATGTCGGTGTATTCGAGAAGCTGCGAACGGAGTCGCTGGTCTCTGAAGGTTTACAGCTTGCTGCAGCTCGTTATTTCATTTCAAGCGATCGTGAGGAAAATCTAGATGATAATAACAATCATCTCAAGCGATTATAGATAAGAATTGTATCGTATGTAATTTGTACCGCGTATAATTTGCCAATTCGCCGATTCCTAAATTCTTAATCGAGTAAATATTTATTGAGTTTTATTGCAATTTCAGAAATTTGCATCGAAAATATTGTTTACTTTTAGAATTATTATTTTAGAAGTATGTGGATTAGAAAAGTCTAACATTTTTCAAGAATTTCTCTCTCTCTCTCTCTCTCTCTCTCTCTCCTGCGCGATAGTGGTATCTTCTCTTGTCGAAAGAAAATTAGAGTATTTAACAAACGTTGATATAGGTCAAATGTTACGAAGATCTAAATATTACGAGAGATCGTGACGTAAATCTCTTATCATGTGGTAATCTATTGTGCCTCGCGCCGATCCCCAAAGGCAAAATGCCAGGCAATCTCGCACAACATATGTACGCCTGCTTTAAATATTATTATATATTACATTACTATGACTCTGACGGACAGTATCGTTAGTCTTAAACATAACGTTCTATATGCTGCGCGCTTTTCCGGCATGCCGTGGATTCCATTTCCCACTCGAATTATGCAAAACACGCCGAGAGAAAATAGACGCTCACGCGTGTATTCTGCTTCACCACACACGAGCCGTGCGATATTACGAGATATTACTAGATAACGGGAAAGGCCGACGAGCTGGGATGAATTGACGCACGGTGCCTTTGTAGCTTCAGAAGCCGTAAAATCATAATTATTCAGTATTCAGTAACTGGTTAATAAATTAAACTAGAAAAATTACGGATAAATTTTTGTGCAAATAAAAATTTGTTTCTCATCGATAAGGAAGGATATATAATATTTTTTTGCATTGGAATCAAATTTTGTAATAAAAATATTTTGCATTTGTTCCGACGTTTCTTCCGAATAAAAAGTGTCCCCTCAGTTTAACAATGCAAATCTTGTTGTCCTTCTGTTATTTTAGACTTTCTTAAATATAAACCGCTTCATAAAGAGAAAACAATCGCTTCGTGGCAAAAGTCTTTTCACCTAAAATCTGAGCATTGTAGTGGAAGACAACGCACACAGATAAGGAAAGGAAGTTAAAAGGGATATAAGAAATACAAAACGAAGAAAGAAAAGGAAATGCAGCTTGAAGAAAAGCACCTTCGCGTATTTGCCGATGTATTTCAGCGTGAGTGGGGGTTGGCGTTTTTAATCGACGCCACTTGTTTCTAACAAGCCTCTTTTGTTTAAGCCTCTTTACTCGCACTCGAATCACTCTTCCCTCGCAGCATCCCATCGTGAATTCAAATGGGCTAACGTAAAAAAATAATTTTTAAGCGTTAAGAGTGCTATTAACTATCTAATGTATTGACAATTATTTAGTATAATTATTTATTAATAATGTTAAAAAATAAGCCATTCCGCTTGGAGTTAAATTATTTCAATTTATGTTTAATATGATTATTATAATATTTTATTATATAATTTATATATGTGTAGACATTTTATTGTTATTCATACCGTATTTGCAACCTTTTGTACTATTTTATATTATTAGATATACAATAAAATATCACAATATATTTTTTAAGAGTTAACGTTAATAAATATTTTCATTTATTGCACAGAGAAATATCTCAGATGATCTATCTTTCTTTGTTTTCTCGTCGACTGTCCTCTCGATCATCCTCACGTTTTATCCTCAGGTTTCCAGTTTGAAGAGGGGCTACGACGTTTCCATGTCGGCCATTGTGTCCTTTAATTTACGAGGCACCATCGAGTATGCCTCGTATGCAGAAAGCGAGCATGTGAAGGCGTCGCATGACAGCCTGCGAGTTAGACTGACAATTTATATGTCTATTATCTCATAAAATCTCACGAAAAGTAAGCTAAATCCCCCACAAGAATTAAGCATATTACTATCGATTTTCAAATATTAAAATTAAATATTATCATCACAATTCACAATCAGGTTTTAACATGCCATTCAATTTATAACTAGGTATCTACAGAATTTTTTAACATATTCGTATTCATTGTATTTTTCGAGATAATAACAAACAACGAGTTCTTTGTTCTCGTTTTTTCCGGAGTATGGAGTGCAAAAGGTTGATGCCCGGTAGTATGTATCGAGACGGAAGTCCCGGTAAAACTCGATTGCTATGGTTTTAATAGATCATTAAACTCGATCGAACGAAGTGCGAATTTCACGGATAACAACTGGATGCAGTAGGTACATTGCTCGTCGCGCTTAATTGTTCTGTGATGTGCTTTTTCGATTAACAGGACGTGTTTTGCTGCTTTCGCATGAAAATTGCGTTGTAACAATGGAAAAAAAAAAAACTTGCAGAGCATTATTTTTGTTTTTCGGGATATTGCTTTTGCTTTCATATAATTCTAGAATTAAAAAATGCATACACTGCATGTTTGTTGCAAATATGATACATTATAATATGTAAATAAAAAATACATACACTATATAATACATACTGTTTATAAATATGCAATAAGTATATGCATTATAATATACATCTAATTACACCATTTGAATTATGTCAAAATTTTAGAAGAATATTCAATAAATTAATTTTTAATTATATGCAAAAGTAAATAAATATTACGGACGGATTAATCTGAAATGTTAAAAATCCACATTGATATGTACGCGAGCAAATTAACAAAGCCCTTTACAATGTAGGTATTTTTTCATTAAAAGAATACCACTGTTGATTTCATAGTGTTAACCGTAGTGTCAGTCGTATCCTTGATAAGTATCGAACAGAGTAAATTCGCCAGTGCAAATGAATGCTCGGGAAACAGCAATTCCTCAAGACGTAAATGGAAACTTTGTGAGAAGAACTGGAAAAGGAAAAGAGAGACGAGGAGAGACGGCAACAGGATTGATTGAAATCGATGCCTCTGAATTTCTGTCAGGAAGCCACTTTCCACTGAGAGAGGGAGAGGGAGAGAAAGAGAGAGAAGGAGGGAGGGAGAGAGGGAAAGAGAGAGAGAGAAATTATATATATTTTATATATATATATATATATATATAGAGAGAGAGAGAGAGAGAATAGGAGAGACAGAGACTCACGAAATAACTTACCGTAGTGTCTATGTATATAGTTCAGAGAGTGCATTAAATCGAGGGAGACTGATTCGAAAAGCGGATAAAGCGAGATACAGACTATGTTTTGCTTGTTCATTCCGATAAATTATCGATGAGAAATAAATTTAAGATTCAGTAGTAAATAGCATGTTTGATGTTAACATTTTCTAAATTCCCAGATGCATTAAAAAGTGCAATTTCTTTATTTCTTAAGGATTTAAAGTTTGTAGATTTATATACGCATCACATCGTGCCATATAAAATACAATCTTTGAGACATATTATCGAAATTATATATTAAAATATATAAATAAAAGAGCAAATTATATATTCAAATATTAATAAGATATCTCGTAATATTTCACAATAAATTGACTTCTACTTCTAAAATAAAAATGCCGGACAAAATCCCGTTGTATCTAATTAGATGTTCGTTAAGATGAACGAGAGAAATGAGATCCAGATCGACATGGTGCGATTTCTGATATTTTTACGAGAAAAAAAGCTGAATTTAATTCTGATGTATATTTATCGGTCGGTACTGCACATCGTTTGGCCCGTACCGTGTCGTTTCGCTAGTTTTTTTCCGGAACAAGGCTAACCCGGAAAATTCTCTTGGCACTTTGTCTTCGAGGTACGAGTCACCAGCCCGCACGCGAGAAAGAACAAAACGAAGCGACCGATAAAACCCCGAAGAGCGCGCAGAATAACGCCGAAACGACACGTAATCCGCACTGAGACTGCCATAAGAAACACAAAATTGTGACTGCTGTCCATTGTAAAAAGCCCTTTTCATAAGTCGATCTATTATCTTATTTAATATCCCCACTCATATTTCATTAAGAATTATTTTATTATCAATAACAACAAAAATTTAGCGCCGCTTTTGATTTATATTTACTTAACTAATTAGATTAGATTCTAACTTTATGCCCAGAAGTTTGTGAATTTCTTATTATAAATAAACGATAAATGTTTATAAAGGGTATCTATTTTTGTTAGAAAATTTTCTTATAAAATATGATGCTTATAAATTTTATATTTAAAATTACCAAGCTAGTACAATTCACATCCTATTGACTTCTATACTTTCGGTGTGATCTTAGTCGCTCACATTCTCAGATATGCTCTATATATTGACATTTATATGCCGTGTATACGTATATGAACTCGCGCATAGTATACCAAAGTTTCTATTGTTGCTTCGCACTTTGGCTAATTCCTTGGCCAAACTCAAATTACGATGTACGTGCGTGTCCTGAGAAAGCTCGGTACAGGTGCTCTGCTGAAGCTTAGTTGGTACAGGCGGAATATCATATTCTCCTTTGTCGCAAGATGCAACAACGTTATTTGCATGCATTCGACGGCGTCGTTGCTGGCCCCAGCACATCCTCGGCAAAACTTGCCGGAGTCGTCGTTGTATGATCTCGCTAAGTGACGCGACGATCTTCGCATGTCTACCGCGACATGCTTGCAGACACCGGTAATTCGAACCACCGGTGTACACAGTGCGAACTACAAACTCGACACGACATTGGTAATCATGATTGTGTGGCGTTTGTTCCCTCCCCCCCCTCCCCTTTTCTCTCACTCTCTCTTTAGATTATCGCTTTCCCCAGAGACAGCATCCCTCGACAAACGGACTTCTTATTTTCAATCGTCTACACAGATCGATCTTATGTAATATTGACAGGTCCGATTGATCAAAGTGATTGATAAAAGATCCAAAAGAAAAGATCGAAAAGACATCGGTGGACATTATCACATTTCAAATTAAGTTAATATCGATATCTTTAAATAATTAATGCGTTTAGTAATTATTCTTTGTAATTAATGTTTTAATTAACGATATTAGTAAGATATAGGAATCTCTTATATATTGTTTCGCAAATTTGAGAAAATTATATGCTTGAGATGGATTTCTTCAAGAATTGCCGTTAAAAAGTAAATATATTAATATTATTATTAAAGTATTACTTCAATGTTTGTATATATCTTACACATTATATTATGTGCCATTATTGTTACTGTATACAGACAAAATTCTTGATTCATCAATTCGTGCTTCTAATCAATACACTTCTCACGGGCATAGCGCACGTTTGTAATGTCTAGAAGGGAAACGGAACGTACGTCGTTCGCCTCGAATTACAAGGCGAGCGAATCACGGCAAGTGCGATATCGGGTGTCCTACGGATGCTTGGACATTGTACGGACGATATATCGATGCGAGGTTTCATCGGTCCCTCGGCATTCGCATTCGTGATTCGAGATCGTCGACCGCATTCACGTGAGGGTTTTAGGGGCGCCGAGGGTTTTCCATGATTCGCTTCCGCACGATCTATTAATCCTTTGGAATTTAATCTGATTTTAAACATGCAGCTGTGTATAGCTTTATTTCTTTTGATACAAAATTCTAACAGCGTGGAAGCATTGCAATTTACTTGTAAAAAATATTCTAATATTTTAATCTTCAATTATCTTTCAAATTTTTATTAAAAAGTTTTAAGATTTTAAGGTAAAAATAATCTTTATCGTTAATCTAACTCGTTAAGTTAAATTGAACCGTGTAATTATTTATTTAGTGATTAGTTAAAATATGTCATTAAGTATAATAAAAAAAAAAAACGATTATTCTGTTTTAAATTCAGTAGCTTTTTGAATCTACTTCTGCATATAACAGTGATTGTCTGAAACAGTAACGTAGGTACAAAGATGCAAATGAAATAACTCGAGTCGCTTTGAATTGCCGATAATAACGCTGAGTGGTCCTGAAATGAATAAATGATAACATGCGTACGGCATACGTAATAACTCGCTAATACATGTCGCTGAGTTTCGACGAGAACTGGAAATAGGTTGAACAAATTTGGCGACGCGAACAGCGATGCGTATATGACGGCGTAACGAATCGAGTAATCACGTTAATACGTTAATCGTGCCCCCTAATTAATGGGACTCAATGCAAAAGCTATATATTATTCGCAGAATATACGCTATTCTCCACTGTGGATTAAATAATTCATCCGAATCACCG
>NW_017305397.1:623921-640033 GCF_001594115.1 Trachymyrmex septentrionalis | reverse complement strand
AAAAAAAAAATATATATATATATATATTCAGCCGATAACATATAGTTTTTACATTGAGTCCCATTAATTAGGGGGCATAAAATTTTATTATCGAAATGTAGCTTCCTTTTTGATTATTAGAAAAAAAAACAGAAATATGAACGAGTAAAAAACTTAACAAACTATTATTGGAAAATTTAATAGAAAATAGAGAATTTTTACATGTCACTCATCTGTTACAACAATGATATAAACTTAAAAAACAGTTTTCCAGGAAATAAATTTCCATATTTCGAATTATTAAAATATTATACTATTAATTTTGAAATGCAATTTTTTGACGTAAAATTGATTATGGAAGAATAAAAATGTTTTTTTTTAAGTATGTTCTTTCTTATTTTTTTATATTTCTGTTCTTTTTGTGTAAACAACTGGCAATTTTCTAATTACAGTAATACTTTATCACTGTAATACTTTTATAACACTGAGAAATAAAATTATAAGTATTTAGAGATTTGAAATAAAGACATAAGATCACAAAATATTCAGGAAGCTTACGTCAATACCACGCTTGACAGTATCTCCGTTTGCAATGCAGACGAAAGGAAGTTCAACGCAATCACATACGCATGCAATCTAGGAAACCATACTATCACAAAGGAAGACTGTAAATATACATCTTCGCGTGTGACCAATTTCTTCTGACGGATTAATCATCAGGCCTCAGTTCGCGCGACTTGATGCAGATGTATGCAGTAGCAGCACGTCCCACGATCGCAATTCACAATCAGCTAATCCCAGGCGAAATTTAGGTGCCGGCGCAATTCGCCCGGTCACGGAGAAAGCTATCCGATACTTCATTCTGACAAGCAGATGGACCGAATCAGCGCGGCGCGGTGCATCGCATCACGATACGTCGAACAACGATGCCATTCCGTCGAATCGCTTCCTCGGAAGGACAATGACGTTTATCGTCAGTCTATCGATTTTACGTCCGCAGTCCATTAACCCGGGATTGGATTCGCGATCGCTATGCGCGCTCGTTCCCTCGAAACTACGAATGTACAATCGGCAGAAACTTCTTCACTATATGTTATCGCATTATACTTGGCTGCTCAATGATCAGCGATATTAGTGAAAATTTAATCGCGTTTCGTTCACGGTAACGATCAGGTAACTATGTTTCAATGTGTGCTGTAAATATCAGGATCAATAAAATAATTTTTCGCGAACTTGAAAATATGTTGTTTTTTTTTTTTTTTTTAGGAACGATAAACGCGTTTTAAATTACTCATAGCTCTAAATTGATCGCGGCTTTAGAGGAAAAAAGTTACGAAGAAGTACAGAAAAATTACATAGATTGAGACGAGATCTTGGAAATTCTTAATTTTTCATAGATATTCATGTTCGATAGTGGGACGTAGAGTGGCGTTGTTTGAGGACAGAGAACTTCCTGGTTTTTCAAACGAACAACGTTACTCTACGTCCCACTACGAATATCTATAAAAATCTAAGAATTTTTTATACTTAATTTCTATCTATTAGTTTTTTGTAAAAATTCGTTCGCCAGGGGGTCATCTCGTTCTGAGAGATACTGGCGTAAAGAAATGCCTGCAGAGCCATTGTCACGAAGGGATGCCGCGCGTCCAGCGTAGCGGAGCTGGGATGGGATTATGGCGGGGCAATGGACCAAACTACCGGATTATCGGGTAAACCGGCATCCCCTATGCGCAATGTGCGACCAACACGGTCGCACGAATAGCGGGCTATCGTTCACCGATGACGATACCCTCGCCTCGGTTGCGAAACTGCAACCACGCTTCAGCGGTTGCACTGCCGCTTGTGCGTCCGAACCGGATTTTCCGAAATTAAGGTGGGCATGATACGACGGCAGTGAGCTATGCACGATAAAGCTGCCGTGGCTGCATTCGCGCGATACCTTTGACACTTGACAATCCTGGCACAAATTGATATTAGGTCGATGTATATCTGGTATCAATAATGGACATCTAGTCGGTAACATCTAGTATCAGGACTACTTGATGTTTGTTGCCCACGCTGTAGATTGCTTGTTTTACAAACGTATTGCCTGAGGAAATACGACATCACCAACGAAATAGCAATGAATATTTTAATAAATTAATATAGTATGTAAAAAGTATTCAAAACACAACGTATGTACAAAACGTATGTATATAGTAGGAAGGAAATAAAATAGAATAAATTTTCAGGATGAACTGGTAAAAAAGTAAAATTTTAATTTGAAATCGTTATTGATTTAAGATCACCTTCAAACATGATTAATTCATTGTTCATGCATTATTTATTTTAAATTGATATTTTGCTCGAAATAATCAATCGTTTCCCATATCATCGTATCACCATATTCGATAGTATACAATATTTTCTCCCTTTTATTTTTTCCTTCTGTTAAAACATTATAATATTTCAATATATTTTGCAAAAATAAAAAGTAAAATTTAATTTTGTAAATTAAAAGATCTCTCCTCTCAATGAAATTTTGTATTGCAAAAAACTATATTGTACTTCATTACGATTGTTATCAATTAAAATTGCTCTCTTTCAGTTTCGTCATTAATGAAACACGTTTACTCGATAATGGGACTCCAAACGCGCGACCTAATTACGTCAAATATTTCTCCAATTGTCCGCGGAGTACATACTTTGGTGAACTTTTTTGTGAACTACTTGTATAAAACGCGCGCGGAAAATCGATCGCACAAAATTATAATGGGCGTTAACATCGTTTCCGACGATAATTAAGCATGCTTCGTGACACGCGGAAGTGGAGCAGGAAAATAGATGACGGGCGTGACTGAGGAAGGAACGTTGCAAAATTCCGGCTGCCTCCCTGTGATTTGAGGGATGTTAAATTACCGAGAAGAGAACTCGCGAGCGCGCTGTAGAAAGAGAAGAAGGAAGTCGTGGCGACGACGCCAACCGCGCGTGGGATCCACTTATTCAATCAACGGCACTCAGGCCGACATAAACGTGAGTCGCAGTGATCTTTGTGCGCATAATATCGGGTGCGTTGACGACGGTTGTTCCGTTCCTCGTTATCGCAGTGCGTGAACGCGACGATAACAATGCAATCGCGAGAAACTCTGCGCGAAAGTGCAGTGGAATAATTTTGCAGGTGCAACAGCGGGTCCAACTCATTTTTTCAATATCCCGACTCGAAATGAATCTTAGAGCCGAGAAAATTAAATTCGTGAAACTTAATTTAGCCCCAACTTTAATTGCGAGAGCATTAATTGCAGGAGAATTGCGACGCTTTGTGCGAAAGAATTTTAATATCCAGGATTTAAGTATGAATAGAAAAATGAAACATAGGTTGGTTTGTTGTATCTTTGAATTTTGCGATTGATAATTATTTTCACATTCACTCCAAAAAAATGTGGATTAACACCGTTCGGTGTTTCTATAATTCTTACCATTCTTAATACTACGATGTTAAATCCACATCTGTAGTATGAAATCTACTGATGTCTTACTGATGTTTAAATCAACGTTAACACGGTGAGACTTATATAAACACTGTAGGTGTTAAACCAACATCTATATTTTTTAGTGTTCTTAATAACTATATCAAATTTACTCCCTCATTTCAAGCGTTAAAGCTAACTATCACGCGATAGTTGAGTTTCCGATAAAAACGACATAAACAAGATAGAAAAAGGTTTCCATTCCGCAAAAAAGGAAACCATAACTACAACGGGCAATTGGAATCGTTAATGCACAAATTGTCCGCCTCTGGGCGCTTCGGTGTTTGAACGCCGATAAATTTGCATGTTCGACAGGAAAGGGCAGCCATTACACAAGCCCGCGACCACTTTCTGATCGTTTCCGATCCGCGAGAATTGATTCAATTTGTTCGATTGTTCTTCTACAGAGGAGAAAGAAGGATTGCAATTGTGGTTGACGTGTTTCCATAATTGTGACATTCATAATGTAAGCATATGTATATATGCAAAATGACATACACAAAATGTCGTTATTCTCTCGTTGTTTGAAATTTGAATTATAATGGATGCCGTCTGATAAAATACTTTCGTCGTAGTAAAGCTTTTACTAATTTCTCTATTAAAATTTAGTCAACAGTTTGTGAATTGATTTACTCGTTCGAAAAGAAAAAAGTCCTTAATGTCTTTAATAAACGATAAATTCTTTTTCAAATCAGACATGCGTCGTCTTGGAATTACGAAATATACGGGTGAAAATTACAAAAGAGAAACGGAAAGAAGGGTTCGGAAAGAAAAATAGATGGAAGAAAAGAGCGCGGAAACTTTGGCCGAGAAATTTCGTCCTTCGTCCCTTCGGCTGTTTGTATTCCACCCTTACTCGCAGCCCTTAGCAGTCGCGGTCGCTTCTTTTTGCTCCACTTTGCACGTGTACGGTCGTTTACTTTTATTTTACTTTGTCCGGACTTCATCCTTACGATCCATCCATACTCGAGCTCGAATCGAAAGCGGAAATTGTGAAATTCGTGCGTGATCCTTGCTTATTAAAGCAGCAAAAAGATGGATATTGGCATGTCATTCAGTATTTCCCGATAGGATACACAAATAATTGGTGAATCAAGATATTTCTCGATCAAAATTAAAAAGCCAGCTTAAGCTTCATTCAGTTTCCGCCTGATACCTCAATAAATTTAGCTCGAGGGAAATCTGAGAGCTGTAAACACTGATCTTGGTTTTTTTGTTGTTGTCCCTCTAAAGCCTTCAATTACTGTTTAACTATATTAAAGTGTTTTCCGAGGAGAATTGAATTATAAGCTGTTTACACGATTTAAGTCAATTCCGAAGTAGACCTTTATACGTAAACTATCCTTATTTATTTGTGTTTTAATAACAATAAACAGAGAATTAAAAAGAACTACAATTAAAATAAGTAATTAATATCTAGACTGAATTAATTAATCATATATAAAATAGCAGAATATGATACGTTAAAAGATTGCATTATGATGTCGGGTCAAACATAATCGTTATGATATAACACCTGCCACGCGCTATAATATACCGTAATATAAAATGGTAAATAATATATATTTGACCGAATGGATGCGAAAGCGCTCACTATTCCGACTAATGCGATTCGATGATTCGCGAAACATCATTAAAGATAACCAGTAAACTCGACCGTGAAGCACGTTCGATTGGTTGCTGCGGTATCGAATCAAGAGAAAGAGAAAGAGAGAACAGTAGAATCGACACTGCAAACGTAATCATGCGAATTTGATCGGCGAGCAAGCGAATAATTGCGCCAGTCTATCGCGAATTGTAATTTCAGCTTTATACATACTTTATGGCCGCAGGATAGATTTTCCGCGTAGCAGAAATGTGCTCGGTTTCACCGTGTGATCGTCATATACGTTTGCAATGCTATGCAAAAGTTGGAAAAACTAACGTGTGGGAAACTTCGGGAAACGAGGTTAACTCAGTAATATGGAACTTTGAATTTTTAATATATTAAAGTCCAGCGGGGGGAGGAAGATATTTGTTTGCATACATGTTACCGTAATTTATTTCTCAGCCGAGTTAGAAGTAGAAATACGTACCTTTGAGCTGACATTAAAAAATGTAAAAAACACGCGGTTTCATGAATCGATCCAACCGAATTATGTATATAACTGGATTGAGAGATGGATGGAGAATTTAATTTATTAAAACTCATTTTTTTTATATAAAATCGACAAAAAGTAAAAATAGTTTTTGTAATGTAATCAAAATCAATATTTGAAAAATGTAACTCAGTTTTATACATAACATTATGTATATAGATTGGCGCACTCTCGGCAATCAAAATCTAATACAGTTCTGAGGATCGTTTGATTATACCACGCGTCGATTTGCCTACTATTGGAAACGAGGATAAAAAAATGAAAAGGAAAAAAACAGGGAACGGACGTTAATCGTGAATTTGTTGCACCACTCTCGACTCGTATCGGAATGGAGGGACGAGGTGGAGGTTCATCTGAATCTCGATATTCCCGTTTACGTGGCTGGAATGCAATTCCACGAGATTCGATAAAATCGCGCTTTCCCCTTTCTCTCCTCTTTCACTCACTCTCAGAGAATGTCCCCGCCCACTGTTCCGCTGTTCCGGAACGGCGAATCAAGAAATTTTGGCAATGAACTATCTCGTGGTTAATGGAAAAAGAGGGAGGAGGCGGAGATAGATAGATAGAGAGAAAGAGAGAGCAGCTCTTCCAACCCTTCATCTTTTCGACTTTTCCGTGTGTTTCTCTTCTCGCGTCTTACTACCCTCACTCCTCTCATAGCTCAAGGGAAGAAGAAAGTGCATTCTTGCTGACAGATGGCAATTTACGACGTATCATAATTTCGACGGAAATGCATGGTTATCTCGCGGAATATTTGGGGTGCACAGCAAAACTGTTGCCAAGGGAGCTTTGCAGATGCTAGGTAATAGTAATGAAGAAGCGAAATGGTTTATGTTGATAAAGCGAAATATTTGCCTCGGTATGTGATTCAATATTGGAATTTGTAGCGAAATTTCACATAACTTCTGGGATAACGTTATTAATTTCTCATGGAGATATTATATTAAAAATACTGAAAGATAAATATGGTGCGTAATACTTTCTTATTGTTAGAGTAAAATCTCATTCTAAACAGTTATCTCACTCTAAAAGAGTGATACTGAAAGAAAAGATTGGCTGCGGCAACCAATTTTTGATTGCATTAATCAATCGAAATCCTATACTGACATTGCAGATAGGCCAACACGATCAAAAATTGGCTGCAGCAACCAAAAATTGGCTGTTGCCATATTTTACCATCTAATTTAAATAAAAATTTGCTGCAGTAGCCAATCTTTTCTTTCAGTGTAGTTATAAATATTTAGAAAATTGAAGTTTCATGAGTTCTACAACTCTGTTAACAATAGAAATCAGCATTGGAATCGATCCAGGCGAACTAAGTTTCACGCAACCCACCAGTTTCTGCCAAACTGTCAAGCGAAAGAAGAACAACATGTTTCTCGTGAGATATGTGTACCGATTAAAGAGCGATTTATCCACGTTTGCGGCATAGAAAATCCTCGAGATGACGGATGTCTGTATCGCGTGCGAAGGAACCGTAGAAGGAGGAGAAAGACACGACGCGACGATTCTTCCCTCTTCCTCGCGTGCGATAGAGAGGCAGAAACAGCGCTCGGTGTGCGGTTTCAATATTTCGGTCACATAGCCGAGGTTCGGGAAAGCCGAAGAGCGGAAACCGGATCACCGGGGTGGGATGCATGGGATGGAGGAAGGTCGAGAGTTTTTTTTCCTCTCGCGAAGGGATACGTTCGACGGGGAGGCGTCCTCCTCCTTCCGCGCGGAGAAAACTCCAACAAATCTTCCTCGGGAAGCCTCGAAACTCGTCGAAGCGCCGCGAAGAAGTCCCGACGAAGCCTTTTTTCCAATCCCGTCTACTTTATTTGAGAGTGCTATAGCATCTCGAGCGAGCTTACTATCGACGTTCCGCGTTCTATTATCCTACACCGAGAAGAAAGAACTGCTTGGTGGAACAAAATACGTTTAACTGAGAATAAAATCAATCAAGTGAGTCACTAGTAATTAATGTGACATGTTTTGTCAATAAAGATATCATAATTACGACAATTACGGGGACATTAACAAAAAATTGCATCAGCACACAGTTTGCTCGATAAGCTCGACTGTATCTTATTAAATAAGAGTTACATCGCAGTTCACTTAAGTAGACTTTCTTCCCAGTGCAGTGTTTTTGACGTTACGAGTTACATTTGAAATTTTTTAGTGGCAGACGATGAAATATTCAAAACATGACTCACTCTTTGTTGCAGGTCCTTCTGTTCCCCGAGGAGGGCTGGGCGAGAAGCGCAAGTAGTTCCTACTGGACTCTGACGCCGTTCTGGTGGAGCCGGAGCCGGTGTAAGGTCGTCGAAGTCGCTGGAACAAGAAGGTGAGAAAGTTATTATTAAATTACAGTTGCATCACACACCATATACAATTTTATAGTTTAAAAACAATATACAACTCCTTGAGCATCTCGTATTTTATCCGACACTATTCCGCAATATCGCTTCAAGTCACCCTATCCGTTCGTATATATCACAATTATCATGTGATATCCGTGTTTACAGTAGGTAATACGAATCCTGACGGTTCGAGATGCACGTCGCGTTATCCACATCGCGATAACGAGCTCATGGGAACTCATCGTGTACGTAAAGTGGATAGAGGAGGATAATGGGAACGGAGACAGAATACCGTATAACCGGGGTAAGATGAGGGTGAGACCTCTCTCTTCCCGGTGGTCGTGGTATCACTTTGGGAAACTGGGGCCCGTCTAACTTTCCGACGTCCATAGATTTCGGCGCCGTTAAGGTCGCCAGTTGGCGGTCGAAGCAGATAAGGGCTCGCGATTTATAGCGATTCGTTCGATCGCGCGCGTGCGCATGTGCAGAAGAAAAGACGCCCTCATTGTCTTCCTTCGAATGCTGAGAGCCATAATAAATCTTGAAGTGGTGGAGACGAGTCGGCAAGCAGGCTTTGGACCCATGCGATAAAATCGCGACGCTTTACGACGCCTGGGATCGAAATGTTGTACCTCGAACTCTCGAAGAAATTATCCCGCATTTTTTTTTTTCGTAAAAAAAAATCGCTTTCGAAAATGTTACGCGCAATGTTTACGTTCATAATTAATAAAACATATTAGAAAGAAGATATTTAATATCTTTTGTTCCCATAGAACAAATTATCAGTAATAAAAGACATTAAAGTAATATTTATTTTAACTCTGTACTCAATTTCTCTTTTCACCGTTAAATTCATATCAAATTATATTCAATATAGTTATTTTTAAGTTATTTTTAATTATTTTTGTAATATTGCTCTTAGTTGATATGTTATTAATTTAACTAAATAATGAAGTAGAAAAATTTACCTCAAGAAAATATATTACAATATATAAATTTCTAAATAAACTAGTGCCTAAATTCTAAGCAGAATCGTAAGGCTATCAACATATTCCTGTAAGACTTGTAAGAATTTTTAAGTGATTATATCTTTATAAAATATTTTTACAGCTTCTTACTAGCCATAAAATTTATAAGAAATTGTAGGTATTTATAAATAGTCGTATGTCTCACGATACATACGCATAAAATTAGAACATTAGTCATAAGTTCTTACAAGTTTTACGAGAACACGTTACGAGTCTTACGATTCTGTTTAGAATTGACCCATAAATTTGACTTAAATTTATAGTTTATCATTTACTAATCGCATACGTTAATACGGACGTTGTTCGCTTTAAAACTAATCGTAGGAACGGACTGATTTGCATTTTGACGGAAGTTAAAAGTAACAAAAGTTTGCTGTTTTAATTCAAAAGATTGAGTTGCTATTGCTCCTTTAAGATATCTAACAGTATTATATAATGTATTATTTCGAATAAAAAGATTTCGAAATAAAATATTTCTTAAACAAGCAATTAAACAAAAACATATCTATTAATATTAAAAAAGTATTACATAGCTCGACCATTTATATCAAAGATGGAATATCAAGAGAATTCGTACCAAAGGCTTTACTATATCCGTATACAAGCCAGACTCCGATTGATGCATGGTCAAAATTGACTTTGGAGGCATCCTTAGCGTGGCATAAACGTCTCCGTAGGATCGGACGGAGTTTGCGAAGACAACCGAACTTGTCTAAATATCCCTCGGCTCTGCTACGGATTGCCTGTATTCCTGGTTTCGCAACAGCAACCGAGCTACGAGAATCGGGCTGCTCGTCTTAGTAAACATGTGGTATAACGGCTCTTGGTAGTACAAATCAATTCCCACGCCCCTATCTGTGGACACGTGTACAGTTCGCGTTATTCTCTGACAGGGATACAAACGGTATTATGCCGTGACTATGTACTTTGATCGATTGTTCAGTTTACTTCAATCTTTGTTCCAATCCTTACCGAAAGGCGTTCAGATTCAAATAGTTTTTAGGTCAACGAAAATTTTCAGGATTGAAATATCAAGATAGAAGCTTGAGATACAGAAATCGTTACTCGGATTTTCAATCTTCGTTGCTCGGTCAACAAAAATTCTCATGGTTAGAGCAGATATCTATCTATACCTAAGCCGACTCAAATCTCGGAGATTGTTACTCCATTCTAATCTTCGATCCCTGCTCGGTCGACAAAACTTTACCAATTTCACGTTCGAACATCGAGATAGTTATATCGAAATCCAATTGATCCCCAAAAATTACTATTTTATAGCGATCCTCATCATTGCTCGGTCAACAAAAGCTTTTACGACGGGTTAAAACGCGACGACAGTTCGATCTGCTCGTTGGTCGAGGAAATCTCACCCATTTATCTTCATCCAGGATTTCGATACTCTCACGCGGTGCAATCGACTGCAATCAAATCCAAACCGATTGGGGATACTCGACAAATATGTCGCAATGAGCTCGTCAATTTATCGATAATAAGCCAATACATGCTCTCAAGAAAGCAAACAATCTCTCAAGGCTATCGATAATATAATCACTAATATTAATTATCAACGTAATTAGTGTCGCTGATTGGAGTTCGTGATGTTACTAATTGACATTTGATTTCACTCAGTTCATTTTTTCTTCAAATTAATTGATACTTATCCCTCAAAAAGTATTCTTATTACAATCTCATTAATTTACTTCTTCTCTCAACTGATAGACACTCATTTGTATAATTATTATTTATTACATACCAACTTGGATACACGTGATTGTCGTTATAAATAAATAGCATTCAATCTCATTCTCGCAATTTATTTTTCTTTTTAATTAATAGACATCGACTTTAAGTATTCGAACGTTCACTGCTAGCTGTTACGTATATATTAAAAGTACTTCGTACGAGATCGTCGATAACGTCAAAGTTGAGAGATCGAGGGTCGAAAAACGTCCTCGAGGTGTGTGTTTACATTACGGGCACACGAAGTCACTATCTACTATACCCGTATTATGCGTAAACGCTAGGAAATGACGTCTACGTGCCTTTCTTCGACGGTTCGGATTTTCCCTTTCCCTTCGAGAAAAGCCAGAGAAATCAAAGCAACCAGTGCGAGCGCGACGGACTTCGAGCCGAGTGTCGGATCTGCTGCCGTTCGCCTCAATGGAAGCCGTTTAAACTTTTAATGATCGTCGCCGGTCCTCGAGAGGTATCTTTGCCGGAATAAGCTCCTCGAGTCTATCATGCTGGTGAACTCTCAATGCCTCTCCGTCTTCCGTTCACTTTCTTTATGCAGGAAAAAGATTTTCCTTTTTCTTGAAAGTTTTCAGATAGAATTTTTTAAATTTCATATTTTTATTATTTTTGTTTGCGTACATGTCATTATTTAACTTATATTTAAAAGAGGAAAAGAGAAAGAAGTATCTTTTCTATAAAATGTATACCTCTTAAATTCTTCAAATATAAAAGAGAAAACGTAGTTTTAATGCGAAATTTTCATATATTAAATTTATATATATATTCATTTCATTAATACTATCTATTAAAATATAAAGAATCTATGATTTTCCTTATACATCTTTTTTGTAATAATTATACAAAAATATAATAAATATCATGATAAAATCTGAAATATACTTTAATGTACTCCTTCCCCTTTCTCTATCTCATATTAAAGGGCCATGTCTCTTGTCACCAGTCAAGTGAAATTTCCCTTTGTCTCCTCAATCATTCTCGCTCCATGACTTCCCCTCCGTTCATCGCTTCGATGGAGATCACAACGTAGCCTAAAGACATGGCACGTAGCGATAATCGTCAATTAATTTAACAATGCGTATTCAAGATAACTGATGATCCTCAAAAAACCCAAATCAGCGTCCAAAATGCAAAGCAAACACTTTTATCGTTCAATAATAATTTTATACTTTAACACACAGTAGATTGTAACACGTTATGTAATAAGTTACACAGAAATATAATTTCTTAATAATTTTAATTAGTAGACATTCGGATTCTTATACAATTTCATATTTTTTTAGAAAGCAGATTGGAAAGTAACATAAGAACATAATTTTTTCTCATTAAAAAAGCATTCTAAAAAACGCATATTTATTTGTACACGTTGCGCATATTTGCGTATTTGTGCAAATCTGTATATTTTGTGCATGTCTGCACAAAATATCTGCATAAAAATCCTATTTTAATTAGTATGAAAATATAAAGAAGATTAAAATAATTAAGAAATAAGTTCAATCTTATTACCGTCGCGTAATATAAACAATTTTCGCGAGTTTTTACAGAAATATAGCAATCAGTAGAATCGCTTTCTCACGAATGGCTTTTAAACATACACAATGCTTTCGCACCCTTGTAGAGTACAATTCGGGACAGAGGATAAGAATCGAGGGTGTACTGAAATCTCCTTCGTAAAGATTACGTCAAAGGACGTTAAAACAAAAAGCTATAGACGACGAACTGATAGCTTATACTCAATGTATCAAAATCGATTGCGCTTTTTCTCCTTTGACGTTTCTTTCTTCTTGATAATATATATAGGACGCGTCCCGGATTCCCATCGTTCTTTCTATCCATGGATTTTTCTTTTGGGTTAAAATCGATTACCTCGTACAAAAAATATTATTTGTCATAAGATTTCAATTCAGCAAATCGTGATTGTGTTTTAGGTATAGTACTCAGGCGAAGATGGTGGACACGGGTACGGGCACGCTTTATATTATCGGTTCATTCAAGAGGATGACTACCGATCCCGATTTCAAGGTATGAATTTATATAATCAAATTTATTGAATATATTTTTTCTTTAATTTTTTTAAGTTTCAATTAATTTTACTATTAATAAAAATAGTCTACCAATACAAAATATACGACTTTATAATATGTAAAATTTTACAATTGCTGTAGGTGCTGTTAATGAAATGAATAATAAGTCACTAGATTTTCCTATCGTAATTTGTTAATGTACAATAACACGTTTTATTAATTAAATATATGAACAAATCCGTCTCTTATCGTGCTTAGTAAATAAATAATCTTTAATCTTTTTGAAGACTACAGTGCGCGATGTATTTTCCTGTACCACTTTTTTTTTTAAATTATTTTGAATAAAGTAATAATAAATATGTATATCCATAAATATATTACGAATAAATACATAAACCATAAAAGCTTCTCCTTATTAAGAACGCAATTCTTTTTAAATAAATTTTATATCTTCTTACTTCATTCCTTAATATATTCTCTTTTAATATATATCGCTTAAAAGTCTCAGCACGTCTTAAGTTTTTTCAATTCCATTCTTCATACAGACATGAAATCATGATATAAAATACTTTCTTATTGTCAATCACAGAAGTATTCAATAAAGTCGCGAATTGTCGAAAAATAATTATAAACGAAAATTACAAGTACATTTCTTAAATAGATAAATATATACACTGATCAGAAAAAATATTGATTTCAATTTTGATATCTTATTTTCGGGGCTATTTCGATTCCAATAAATATTTGGATATCACGACGAATAACAATAAGAAAATAGTATAGAAACAACATTCTTGCAGAAATTAAACGCCAAATGAAACACTAAAGTCATTAATAACACTTAAAGAACTTATGGACAGGCTAGCAAGAGTTTTCTAAGTGGCTTCTGTTATCAAAATCTAAAGCTTGAAGAAGTAAAAATCTAAAAAATTAATTTTTTCCAATTTTAGTAAAAATGTGTAATAAAATAACAAATTTAAAAAATGTATAATAAAATAATCCATGCAAAACTGTATTCATATTTTATTCTTTATTATTACGTTTTCATAAACGGAGAGTATGCTGAAACTGTGAGTGGTATCTACACATTTTCACTTGTGTTTATCTATATTTACTTGAACAAAAAATATGTAATTCATGCTACAAAGATAACAGTTAATTCTTTAAATAATAGAATTCAATTCATAAATTTAAATCATACTTTATATTACACTAATTATTTTTTATTTCATTGAAAGAACGTTGGACGAGGCTCGCACAATCCTCCTAAACGATGCACCAGACGCAGACGTTATATCGGAAGCTCGCAGTCTGCCTCGGCTAATCTGCAGATTGTCGGATTATGAAAAATTTTGTCTCTGTGATATTTCCGCTCGCACCGGCAACGCATTCATGGCGCCGCGACGCAATCAACATATCTCTACCTCGTCTTTTCGCATAAAATAGTATCTCCCACTAAATGCGCGCGTGCAATTTTTAGATGCTTCTATCTCGAGAGCCGAAGGTAGCAGCGAGACGATAATTAAATAAATATACGACAATGCGCGCGTAGAAAACTTGGTATCGTTGCATATTGTAACGCGCGCGCGCATGTTCGTTGTTCCCGTTTCCGCAATCACGGAAACAGGTCGCGCGCGTTTTCTGCAAATGAATTAAACGAATTGAGGAATCTCGGTTCACAGATGTCCGCGACTATGTGAATTAATAAGTCGTTTAAGCTAGTAAAAGAAAAAACACACACAATCTCGATAGTGTTCGCCAAGGATACGTAAAATAGTAACAAAAATAAAGAGGAAACATGCTACAACATGACGCTGTGGTATTTCCCGATGATAAATTTCATATTTATCAAACACGCGAAATAACGGTTATCGAATTTATCACTAGGTATTATTACGTCACGTTCGTTTACCGTCATAATCACGCTAGTGGGTAGCATACGCAGGAAAAATATGATTCTACGATGTAACGGTCGTTAATCTTTTTACTGAGAATGTACGTCATGCCCGCCATCGTCACAAACTACAACACCGTATTCTTACGCGTCGGAAATGCTTTGTTTTTATCATTTACTTTTAATTTTCGCTCGTTTTTTTAACTCGGAAATAGTCACCTGGGGTGTCTTCAGCGGCAAGAAAATGTGAATTGAAATTGTTTTGCATGGTTATTGTTTCGTAGATTTTCTTCCTCTTTTATTAACTATTCTTTACGAATCTTTAAATATGCAATTTCATTGAAAATCCACAATAAAAAGGTGTTATATCAATTAAAATAAAAAATTTTTAGAATTGCTGTGTTATAAGCTACTTAACGTGGTTATTTGATTTGTATTTTTTTTTGCAAATTGTGATTAAACCTATATCCAATTATATTTTCTAATAAATCGGAAACAATTAATAAGATATTCGTACAATAGGATGTAATAACAGTGATTTTAATTGTAAAACACTTTAGGTAATTTACGTAGAAAAAATCAAGTGTCTACTCCCAAATTAGTAGAAGTTAAATTCGTGAAACAGTCTAAAATCTCGAAGGGGAATAACTGACAAAATCACCGGCGCGTCTCGCGTGAATATGTATGTTGATGCCTCGGGCACACGTTTTCGCGACATTTATCGAACTGCCTGGAGAGGATTCGCGTTGAGAGCAGACTTTTTTTGCGAAGGGAAGACTCGGATAGCCACGCACTTATTCTCCAAATGCCTAAAGTAGATGCTATTGCGGGGTAAACGACGAGGAAGTCGCATAGCCGCCGCGGGATTTTACGACGACACTGAAAACGTGAAAACCGCAACATGTACACGCGTTTCTTATGCGTTTCGTCAAACGGACTGGTACTGAAACGTATAATGCGGCTGCTGCTGTCGGAAAGTAACATGTATTCGCGCGCCAACACAGTCAGCCATAAATGTCGTACATGCAATTTTGATGGAGAGCTGGCCTGCATAAAGGACTGCTGCAGACATGGACCAGCGCCATACTATAAATCGGCAGACGCGAGCTTGCTCGTATTCTAATGATCTGCCATTGAAGCTCGTCGGACTGCGTCCGAAATAATATCATTTCCAGTAATAGCAAAAGTACGAATTAAACGTAAATTATCAAAAAAGCTCCGGGATGTTTTAATTAACACAGATATGCTTTATGGCCATTTTTTTCCTAACTAGTTAACTTTTAATTACAAACAGTCTGGCCGAGGGATTTGGACGAATGGTTTTAGCCGCGCCTTTCTATGTGTAAAATAAAGCAACTGTACATTCAGTAAGAGAAATACTGCCACAAACATTTAAAAAGTATGACTAAAAAGATACTTTATTATTAGTATTCATTTATAATATTATTA
>NW_017305397.1:615988-623821 GCF_001594115.1 Trachymyrmex septentrionalis | reverse complement strand
TATATATATGTACACGGAAAAAACAATTTTACTGAAGCATCTAAAAATTTAGTTAGGTGCAAGAATCAAGCATGAGCAATGCCACAAAAAGATTTTGAGATTCTAGCAACAAGTTTGAGTCCTGCATAATTATTTTAATAGTTAAAAAAAGTTTATTCTCACATCCGTACCTAAAGCTAAATTTTTAGACTCGTCAACAAAAAAAGTGTTCTTTCCGTGTGCACCATTTATATCATATTACATTAAAATTATTATTATTGATGTAACAGCTGGGAATAATGTACTAGAAAAAAAAAAAAAAAAAAAAAAAAACTAGGAAACTCTCTTCTCTCGAGTTTCGTGTGTGAACGGGAGAGCAACGCAGTGATATCGTATCGATCTGCTTGCCGTCCTGTTACAGCTGTACCTGACGTCGAACGTCTCGTCGAGCGACTTCAACATGGGCTACAGTATGACGGGCACACTGGAGCGCGGCTGCAAGAAGACCAACTCCTTCCAGATGACCCACTTCGCGGTGATACGGCGGCGGGACTACGAGAAGGCGTACGAAGACCCGAATCCCACCTAGTGTCCGTCCACACCCACGCTCTCCGAGTGTGGGGATTGCGAGCATTACACGTAGCTGGGGGAGCAAAGGGCCGCCAAGAGGAGCGAGATGCACTTCCGTGTGCGTTCGCATTTGCGCTGGGAGGGAGTGCATCCGCCGCTCGATGGATCATCGGGAAGGAATCGCTACTTAGTGCGAGATCGATCACGAAATCCCGAAGCTCCTGGCAGGTGCTCGGCTCAACGAACGTATCCTCGAGGAGATAGCGTTCGATCGCGGATCGCCTGTGATCGAGAATCTCCTAGAGAAATATATGTGTACAACATTAGACCGCTAAATCCGCCTGTTTGCGTTTCTCGTTTATTCCAAGCTTCTAAAAGGAGTGTTGAAGACAGAAAATAAATGTGCATAGACAAAAGCTGAAACGTCATTAAAAAGTGAAAAATACGAAGGGAAAGTGGAAGTAAGTAAAAAGATGGTAGAAGAATAAATAGAAAAGAGAGGCTAATACCGTGATTCTATATTGAATTATCTACAATTCTCTTATAAGACATCAGGATGAGAGATAATCAAGATAAAGTGCGAAGAAGGAAACTTTTATTCACATAGAATCAACATTAGCTCGTGATAATAAGAGATCATGGAGATGAAAGGTGGAAGATCAAGATAAAGGATTATGAGGAAAAAGGAATGCCGAGAGTTTTAATTCTTACAGGATAGATATTTCTTTCACGAGATTTCCCACAAAATAAACTCATGATGGATCTCTCTCGCAGTAATTGACTTCTTTGAAGATGTATAGCAATATTTTTTTACTCCTAAAAATTACGCATATAACGGCATAATTTTTTCATGTATACCTAAACTGTATGTTTTAAGGCTTAATTAGCGCTCTAATGAACTACATAGCGTCTTTCTGTTACCTCAAATTGTCAAGGTACATCATTTTCGCGCGTAATGGAGTTCGAGATCGGACGAGACCTGACAGCGACCTGGAAACGACAGCGACACTTTTGTTTCTTCGAGAAGGTAAGAATGGCAGAGAGCTCGTTACTGTCGCGAAACGTAGAAACGAAATACCAAAGTCGAGTGGCGGCCCTGCGCAACAGAGCCAAACGTCCAAAGATAGTCCTTAAATTAGATCAAATTAATTAGCTCTTAATGGAAATCGTCGAGCGACGCGTATACTTATAAGGAAGTGTATACAGAGGGCGACGTTGATCGAGAGGATGCGAAAACTGTTTTATCAAAGTACTAGCACGTAAGTTACTTGCAACTTTCTGCCGGCGATAATCCAAGATCGCAACACCACACTCCTTCAACCCACAAGGTACACTGCTTCTCATCGATCGACGCATCGATGGCTGCCGCTGCCTCGTCGAGATTATAATTAGTAAATGATTCACGACTAAAGCTTGTTTCTCGATGAATCCACGGCGAATCAGCTGCCTAGAGTAGTATTATATGTGCCAATTCTCAAAGCTATCGTTGACGAGCACTGTACCTAACAATTACTACAAAGTCAGAGCGTGCGAATGTGCGCACGGTGAAAAGCCTGAGACGGACGAAACGATGTTTCCCAACCCCATTTCGCGGCCAGTCGAAAGTTTAAAAGGCGTTTAAAAGAGATCTGTAGAACTTGGGAGGGATTAACACATTGAGAAAAAGATTAAAAATGTCTTTCAGCTTTGTGCGATATTGTTAATCTCGTAAAATAGTATCATCCGGCTTTTATGCTTCAATTCTTTTACAAAGTGTTCACACAAATGACAAAAACTTTAATTGTAGACAGTACCCAGTCGATTAAAAATAATACAATCAATATTATAATTTCGCACTCAACAATGTAACATCATGTGTATATTACATTTGTATTATTTGAATGCAAAATTATATATAATATAAATAATGAATTATATATAATATTGATGTTACGTTACTTTTAGCTTTAGTCAATTGGATAAATTTTTAGAATATTCAATAATTTTCTTTCGATCACAATGTATCAAAATTTACCTCTAATTTCTTGAAATGCAATTTAATTCTCAAGTACAAAGTTATTCTAAAATGATACGGGGGAGTTTATCGATTTATGATACCTTCAATGATCAAGTTCCTTATTTGACCGATTTTACCGAGGGTCTATCGCATTTCAAATCTGACGGTTCCCTAGAATGGAAAATTTCATATGGCGGGGCCCGTGTCAGGCTGGCTGGCGGTTATAAATATCGTTTCGCCGCTGGTCTAAGGCTTTATAGGCAGTATGTAGCTGTAGCGTGTAGCCGGCTTACAAGGTATTTCAAAGCTTGTTACGCGCCCCTTTCTTTGAGCGCCACCGACGGACGTCGCTCAAGGAAGGAAGAAAAGCCGCGAGAGAAAGAGAGCTTCGCTGCACTGACGCCGGACACACACGTGACACAAAGCGAGAGACCTCTCTCGCTTTATCTTACGTACGGGATCATCGTGAACCGGTGTTGTAAACGCGTAACACGATACTTATTTTTGCTAAAGAGTAGGAAGTCACTCACATCAGTATCACGATGTATCCCGATGGAGATCTAAGTCAACGATCGCCGATCGTTCGTTCGGGACGGGATGCGATTCCGGCAAAAAATCGGGAGAAAAACAGGAAAAAACCTCCGCTAACGGGTTGGTCGTGAAAGATTCGACGAGTCTTTCTGTATTATATTATATTTTTATCAACGTGAAATCGATTGATCTATATTAGCGAGTAAAGTTGTGTTTTGATAAGCCGTGCTTAAATGATTTATTTATTGAATAATTATTGTTACTTGTCTTTTTTTTTCGCAATTGTTTATGATATTATCAATATCGCGTCGAGATTCTCGAAATCGTTTCTAATGTAAAAGTATCTATTAATGGCAGAGTGTACGAGTTTGATACTACTATCTTTAGATAGAAGCCGATGAACGGTGAACGAACGGTCTCAGAAATTCTATTATAATAAACTCGTCATACGTAACTCCCCTTTATAGTCCTCGATGAAAATCTAGTACCTTTCGCTTTTGCTCAAGGAATTATCTATAATGCCAAATAAATACTATGTGCAATAACGCGCAAGAAAGTTAAGTCGTTTGCATTTTGATATTAAGATACGCATTGCGTTAAGAGATTTCGGTTAATTATTAAGAGTAAAGTAAGATGCATTTTTCAAGCATTGGGCAAAATTTTAGAATGCTATTTTAGATTATTTCCCTTAGGGATGCATTATTAATGGTTACTAAATCTATGTCGGGAATTCATTAATGTAATCCTTTCAGTATCAAATTCAATGCAAATATTGCAATAATTGTTTTTTGTTAATTTTTTTATTAGTTCTTACTTTCGACTTTGTTAGTTCTCAGTACGAACATTAAATTAATAATCTGTGAATCTCCGAATCTCACAACAGCGATAGCAAAAGATAATATTCATATAAATTTTCATAGTTCAATTTAATGGACATTATGATTATTAATCTTCAAATTTTTAATAAACTGCAATCCCCTCTAACTTATTAATAAAATTTCATCTTTTATGTTTGGTAGATAATGAAAACTGACGTGCAATATACGGTACAGAAATACTGAAAGGATTAAGTAGAACTTTATGGCTCACTGTCTTAATTGTTCTTTACTTTAACATTGCTGAATAACGCGTGCGTCGACGCTTTTCTCGAATTAGCGTGAATGGAGGCAATCGAGTCGGATTCCTCGAGCCTCCCACTCGAGTGGAGTTACATGTTTACAGGGTTTAACGTTGTTTCGCAATTCAAGGGGATAAGAAAAAAATTTCTCGTTTCCTTCAGCAATTCTTATGATCCTAATCAATGCTTTGATAAAATAAATAAAAATTCCAATTGCTGAAAGGAGGAAGGAGTAATTTTGTGAGCTGATATTGCATGATACAGTAAACTCACGTTAACTCGAGTCGACCAATGCCCCACAAATCCTTCTCTAGTTACTATCCTTCACGAACTACTGCTAGTTTCGAGTTTCTCCGAATTCGCACTAACGAGGGTTCATTGCACAGGTACTTGCCATTATGTGTGTCAGAATCGAGTTCGTTACCATTATCCACGTTACTTGGATTGCGAAAATCAAGTAAAGAATCGATATAAGTGTACCATTGCATGTATATAAGTATATAGTGTATAAAACCTATGCATACATGTACAACATGTCTCACCTACACACGCACACAACAATAACACCTTCCGTGAGTAGATGAAATTTTACGATCCTGGTTGATATATATATATATGTTGTAGATTAGTAGATTAGAACTTATCAGTCGCTTCTTTTAGTCAATCTAGTCCTAGATCTAGCATGGGCCGCTCGTCGTAGTTAGATTGTTTTCAATAGCGGATTATACCTAAGGGATTACACCGAGAACACTCGCAAGCTTGTGAACTATAAATTCGGATTATGTGAACTTAGGACGAATAAAAATCGTTATTTCGAAATTTTCGTTTTTTTTTCTAGTCGAAAGTTATTTCTCTGAAACGTAGCGCTTCGCTCGACACGAATCCGCTTTCCTTCTTGGCGAAAAGCCTCGCTTCCGTTTTACGACGTCGCGATTCCCAAGTTCAACAACGGAATTTCCGGCGCGAGCGAGTAAGCCTAGATGGGATGACGTCTCGCTCAGCTTCCTGACTCCTAAGATTCATGACCGCCAGTTTATGATGTTCTCGGTTGATGTGACTCGACAGGAAGCCGATCTATGAGCGCGGAACTTGTTAAGACCCTTGGCGAAAATCACAAATATTCGATATCCTGCGCTCTCTTCTTATACCTTATTATCAGTGCCATTTATAGTCGAAATTCCCGCTGGCTTCTAGAAGCCTTGCAAAACGCGACAAATATTTTTGATTACAGTGAGGCGGTGAGGCGTAACGAGATGTCGATAATATTGGAAAATTTCCTGGATGGTTACAAACATACGTCCATTATGTAACGAAAATCCTGAATCAATTTTTTTCATAATAAAAACGTCGAAGTGCCAATCATTTTCACTTATTAAAAATTTGTTTTACTTTCCAATTTGAGTGATTAAATTTTCAATTAAAATATCTGATAAACTTAAGAAATAAAAAAAAAAATTCATGTAAAAATTTGATTAACACACAAGTAATGTACACTTCAATTTTAGACGTCATAAAAAGTCATAGAAAATATACAATATTATTGTAGCCAATTAAATTTTCTTGCCATTTAGAGTATTGATTGCGAATTCGGGACAACTGTTATTTTGACGTATTACCAGTATGACACGCTGTGCATTATTCAGTTCATGCTCGCTTCGAGAGTTCTCGGTTTCGCCTCCGGCAGAATAATATTATCGTGTCGCCTAAAATGTTAGTGGTCGTATCCTCACTTTTCGGGGTAGTCTTCTATAAGCCTTTTAGGATGATTTAAGTGAATACATACGTCCGATATCACGGTCCCTCCTAACTACTTAGCCGTAGTCTAGACCCACTGATGCACGCTTTCTTCAAGTCTAAAGAGAGGTCACCTATCTTCGTCTTCAAGCTGCACAACGGGTCTCTAGTCTATCTTATCGCGTCGCGCTACCTAATCGCATCCGAATCGCTCAAAGAGTACCATCCAAGTTAATTTAACTTTTAAACTTTGTATTTCGAATATCCACATTAATTTAATTATTTCGTAACTGTAATTATATTCTTAAGAATCTTAAAGTAACTCACACTTGAGTTCGTAGAGAAAATCTCTCTTAGAATTGAATTTACATTTCTTAAGGAATTTTATTTTAAATTAGATCAAATAATGAAACGTACTTATTCGTATCTTGATATTCTTCAAAATATTTTTTATGTATGAATTTATATTAAAGTTTATTTCAAAGGTCGAGCTGTACTTGAGAAATATTATTTGTATCAAATAGTGATAACAATTAAAATAACGATCATCAATAAAGTCGATAAGAAATTCATTTTTACCGTTGTTCAACACGATATTGATTTTTCTCTCATCTAACCGAATCAAAATCGATTTCGACGATTCGGATGCGACAGAGGAAGCGTGCCGTGCCCTATCTTCGAGATATAATGAGAACGTAGAGAGCGCCAAGTAGTGATCGTAGCAAAATCAATGGTCGTCGTCGTTGTGCTCATCGCCGGACATCGCGACGTCGTCGACGCTCCGTTTTCCGTTTCTCTCGAAATTGATCTTGGATTCCTCTCTTTCTCTCTATTTTCTCTTCGCTCCTCCTCCCTTCCTTCTTCTCGTTAGAACGCCAGTCGAATCTTCACCGCTCACGCAAACGTCGATCGACAAATCTTATTTTTTCTAGGCGGCTAAGATCCTCGACTCGCGATCTCGCGGTCTTCAAATAACGCGTCGTGAGAGCGTCGACGGTCGCGATGGATCGATGATGATTTTTATTAAGATGCGACAAGTCGGACTTGATCAACAAGTAATAAGATTGAAATTAGTGAACGATCGAAAATAAAGCTATATATTTAGAATGATCCTTAAAATTTGTGAACTTAAAATTCCTCCTTTAAATGTATCAGCTAGCAACTTTTAATGCTACGCTTTACGTAAACAACATACATTGCTAAAAACATACAGCTATTAATTTTAATCTAAAATTGCCACATGATTCATAGTTGGCTTGACACACACGAACATAACTTTACTGTGTATAAGCTACGGCATTAGGAAACTTTCCCAACAACGTTATGAGCCTATTTTGCTAAAATCGTTTTAAGGTAATGGTCTATGTATGTAATATTTTTTATTTTTGCAACGTTATTTGTGACTTTACGACATTTGTCTTGTATGTGCTCATATCAAATATACGATCTTTAGATGATATACAAAATATTCAAAATAATATGCAAAATTGAGCAGATTTAGCGTCATTAAATAGAAGCATAAATACAAACGGATATGCATTTATTTGTTCGATAAACGTTCCTTTAATTACACATTATATCTCGTAATTACGAGATATAATGTGACTAAAAGTTTGAAATGTGCTTTAAATTTGATTATGTTTCATTAATTTCACGTTGCTGCAAATGATCGTGCGACTGTCGCATCCACCAGGTCTTGTTGTAATTAATGTGTAGTTATGTAGTGAAAGAAGAATATAACAACCGCTGAACTGATTACGACACTATGATCTTAATAGGAAAAGAAAAAAAAAGAAGAAAAAAAATTACGAATAGAACATTCGTATATTCAAAGCTATGGCTGTGATCCTCATTAATTAATCGGTTCATACTGTGTATTCGACATTATATATACATAAAAAATAAA
>NW_017305397.1:615067-615888 GCF_001594115.1 Trachymyrmex septentrionalis | reverse complement strand
TATATATATATATACATATACGTAGGTTACGGCGATATATTTAGTGATAAATGGAAATGATATTTTGCACACACTCTGTTGCGTTTCCCGTTCGCATTTTTACTTTGTCTTCGTTATTTCTTTTTTTCTTTTTCGGCCGGTTGAAATTTACGATTGCACGCTCCTCCGCGACGGTGGTGGCGGCAACGGCGGCGGCAGCGAGGCGGCTTTATTTTTTTATCTGGTACTAAAATCCCAGAGAGTACTATAGCGTACGATTTCGTTGATCGAGACATTGATCGGTCCCTAGGCGTTTTGCCCGATGGCGGGGAATTGAAACCGGTAGAATTTCGACGGCGTAGACACGCAAAAAATGATCTCGACAGCACTGAAATACGGGACGATATTTTACGCGTGATTCATGAATGAAAGCAAAGCGAAAACCCGCGATACAAATGTGGCTTCTAAAGCTCACGGTTTTTTTTTTTCGCTATTACGTGAATAGGTGGGCTCACCTGTCTAGTAAACGAGAATTAAAACATTCACTAAAATCTAGAATAATTTCTTTATGATGTAAATTGCAAATTGAAAATTTTTTTGATATTCTGAAATGAACAATTAAAATAACTGCAGCTTGAAAGTTGATTTTATGAACGAAAATTATATACGAAAATCTGCTTTTATTCATAAATCGAATTATTAGAATACTGTCGCTTATTTCAGAGATTAAATATTAAATTTATCCGTAATGATAAATCCGCGATAATTGATGTGCAATAGATTTTGCCGCGTTTATACAATACAGAAAATCGACGTTATATCGGTTTTGATTCTTGCGCATT
>NW_017305397.1:611221-614967 GCF_001594115.1 Trachymyrmex septentrionalis | reverse complement strand
GTGCAATAGATTTTGCCGCGTTTATACAATACAGAAAATCGACGTTATGTCGGTTTTGATTCTTGCGCATTGACGAACGTTCTATGATTTTTAGAATAACTGATGTTCGCGTATCGGCGAACGATTGCTCACTGTTTTCGCGTTTGATTGAGAATCAAATTTTGAAATCAAAGCCAAATTAGCGCGATAGCTCCTAAGATCTCTCTGCGAAGCCATCATCAATGCGTAACGCACACACGATTCGTTTAACAACGTACGTCTAATTAATCGATTAGGCCATAGGCTTAATAAGCGCGGTAACACCGTGCAAGATTGCAGGCAGGTACGCGCGATGAAAGGACGTTCAACAGTGGCTCTTTTGGCTGATTGTATATACATTGACTGCGCTACAAACATAGCTGAATAAAGGAACTTTATGATGAATGATGCAGATGAAAGCAACGAAGAGTAAATTCGTAGCTCAAATAGAGCAATAAACAAATTCCTCTGTGATATATAATTATACCCGTTTTCTATTATCAATTATAAACTTAATTATAAACTTATATTGTTTTTGTTGTCTAATTATAAATAATTTTGGTATAAATTCACCTGTATGTAGATTAATTAGAAAAGTATACTATATTAATTTTACCGAATTTATAACGCAAATATAATTGATACTAATTAGCACTTTTGTATTTAATACTTGTTCATAAAAGATAGATGTTTAATGGATACTTTGTTAAAAAAATTCAATTGTTAATTAATTATGATTGTTAATTAAATTAATTTTGTTTACATAATATAATTTGACCTAATGTCAATAATGTACCTACTTTTTATAGGCAGATTCACATTTAAATTTTGCAAATTATGTTCAGTGATATATTAATTGCATTATTTCTATAATCTTACATCTGACGTACAGTATTGGTCATAAAGCGTTTTCGTTCGCATGATATTGCATGGGACCGACATGAAAACGAAGTAACAGCAGAAAATGTTCCCGTCGTACGCGAAACTCGAGACTATATATTTTCTACGAAACGTATATTCTCCGCGCGCGAACATGTAATCGTATATTGTATTTTATTCTCACCACTGTTGTCACGTCGTTAATCGCACGATACCGCGTGCCCGAGAAGATGTTCGAAATATTCTCGAATTTCTTCTCTGCGCCTGTATATATAAAACGAGCGACAGAGATAATCAGTTAATCGCGATTTTTTCGTTCCAAAGACCGTCGTGTAAAAGAGAAAAGAATCAAAATAGTCCTTTCCGATACGACAAAATCAAATGAGAATTCAAAATATTTTTCTTACCCAAGTCACGTATTATGAAACTATAATATTTCGGAATGGATTCCGATAGGAATTATTTCGTTTTCCTTAGAAAGCACAACAGAAATCTAGGAAATAATTGAACAATTCCAACCGGAATTCATTCCTTCTAATACGTGTCAACGAAGCTAGATATTAATTAGTACCTAATATAATATTTACTTTTTACACTTTTGACTAACTATAGTAAAACTCTAGTTTGTTGTGGACAAATTCCCTTTATTTTTTAACTATATCTCCATATAAGCGGAATCAAAAGACACTTATTTTGATGAATATTAATATATACAAAACTAATACCTTCGTATGATCGGAAAGGGTTAAACAAAAGATACAGAAATGCTTATTAATGGTAAGAAAATTACCGGAACGAAAAAAGCGCGAGCGTTTGATGTATTTTCACTACAATCCTGTCTACAGTCAATTCATTTTGTATCTATACCTAATCTATGTATCTATCGTCATAATTTATGCTGAATAAATGTTACATTTACGCATAACATGGATTTTTTTTAAATGCTCCTTCCAATGTTCCTTCGAAAATCATCTATACTGCCTGTACCAGAAAACGAAGGTACGTAACTCGAACGACACGGAGGTAATTAGGACAGCGTGGCGAATTATGTAGAGTAAGTAATGGAAATGATAGTAAGAAATGGAAATAGCATGCTGAGAAGTTCGATGAAATTCGTTTAACTTTAATTGACTACTGTTTCAAAACACTCGCGAATAATGAAGGATAACTTCCCGGTTCCGATGGCAAGTTTGCCAACGATAAGTAACTCTCTCCGTCGGAGAACTTTCCTAATGTAACCGACTTTATCTGTCAGAATCCACGGATTCTCGAGACCTCGACAAATTAACACTTTGATCTATCTTTCCCTTCAATAAAACAAATCCTCTTTTCATAAATTACGTGTAAACATTGCAAGTAACATAAGTTATAATTAAGGTTTAAGTACACTAATGTAACTTGATCTTTATTACATAATTGTTAATCTCAAAGAAATAAACTTCCATTTTCTTCGGGTTTAATCTTTCAAATTGCAGTTGCAAATGAATTATGTAAAATACTCAGAACAGCAAAACTTAAATCTTAAGATCTGATACTCTAATGGAAATATTAATAGACGTGTCTTACAGTTTTGAAATATTTTTTAATAAACATAAAAATATATTATAAATTAAATACTTAAAAAATTATACTAAAGCCCAAAAGAAAGAGAGAGAGAGAGAGAGAGAGAGAGAGAGAGAGAGAGAGAGATAAAGAAATGATTTCTGAATAAAACAGCGCAACAAAATTGAGAATTAATCAATCATAGATTAATTTTATCCGAAGCGATATCAGTATCCATCACCACGAATAGATGAGCTGTCGCAGCTGCGGTGCAAAACTGCTTCTGATGTTGAAAAGTTCCGTAAGTATTTCTTGAGCGCTTTGCCAACGGGTAACACATTTTCGATAGTAACATCGCGTCGGAGTTACTAAACTTGCCGAACTTTTCAATCGGACGCCGCGCCGTCGGCGTCCAACGGCGATGTAAAATTCGTTGAAAGTTATCAAGATATAACAGAGATCTCGCCTAGAAGAGAGAAGCGACTTATGATCGAGGATGTAGGGTCGATTTTATTCAGCAAATGTCCGATATTGACTTAATGAGCGGGGACGCGCCATTACTGCTGCCCTTATTAGCATAGTTTTCTCTTTCTCTTTAATGCAGACCGAAATTAACTTGGAGCCAGAGGACTTATCTCGTGATTATAAATACATTAGAAAGTTATAGAGACGAACGGATAATGCATAAGGAAAAAGGAGATCGACTGGTCGTTTTCCCGACTGATATAAAAAAATGTACTTATATGTATGTTATTTTACATTTTATGTAAAATAGAATATTATTCTTGTTTAATAAGGTGAAAGATGAAATATTTAAACTATTATATTTAAAGAATACGTAAATGTATTAGTTTAACATCTAACTTTGACCGTCAAGTGACACTTGTCGTATTTAGGTGACTCATATAAACGATCTTGTTTCCAATTTTAATATCAATTTAAACTATTATACATATTTAACTTATTACAACATAATTAAAATATTATATAAATATTACATAACATAATTGAAATATTATATAGCTATTATATATAATTATATGAAATTGTTATAACAACTGACCGAGAAAAATCGATTTCAATACGCAGTGCCGTAACTAGCTTTTGCCCTGTAAGAACGGTTTTATTTTTAAAGCTCTTCATTTTCAGAAAAGGGAAAATAATAAGAAGACAAATGGATATAACAATTGTGCTTAAAAATAACTTCTGTATACACAAGAAAAATATAAGATAAAAATAATTATTAATTATTACAATATAATAATTAATTACATTTTTCTGATATTCATTTCAACAAATTCATTAAT
>NW_017305397.1:588539-611121 GCF_001594115.1 Trachymyrmex septentrionalis | reverse complement strand
CATAGTAAAAAATGATTAAAATATTTAAATTAATTTTTTAATAATTAATAGTATTTTAATATGCAGTTATTCGGATGTTGGTGAGCAGAATACGTCGAGGATGTCAAAGGATTGAATGCTAAACCGATAAATAATATAGGGCTCACTCGACTCGGTTCACCGATATCTCAATAGCACAGCAAAGCACTGCAATGAAAGTTAGAATTTGAAAGTGACTACAGTTGATAAATTGTTTTTTTTATCAATTTCATTTCAGAATCCTTTTTTCCTGAATGTTAGGCATATGCCATTGTTGCTTCTGCCTAGTTACGGAACTGTACTTATTACCTAAATGACTTGCGCATTACGATAATTATCGTCATATATATACTAAGGTAGTTTCGGTATGACAAAATCGATAGATGTAGAGTTAAAAAATGCACAAACGAGTGATGGAAAAGTACTCCGATCACGTCGCGCTCTTCTAATCGTTCGGACGTTCCGTCGCGGTGACGAAAAGCAAATTGGATTATAGATTAAACGTAGGTACGTAATGGTGCCGTATACGTCATAAATCAGCGATTCAGAGCGCAATACCGAAAACATAAATCCATCCTGTGGGTCACTAGCAAGAGGGATGGAATCGGTGAAATCTACGTAACGGCTGCCGAATTTCACCGGGGAGAAACTATGAGGTCGCTATACGAAATCTTTTCGCGAAATCCATCGGGATAATAGGATACATTTTGCGTTCGTTTCGGAAAAAGTCACCGTCACACGAGCGTGTCTAATGTCACAGTTGCGATCATTCTTCCGGATTTACGTAGACGAATAGCAGTGGTTACGACTCACGTCGGCAATAATGGATTACAACTTCACGTACAACGCGAGAGAATCGGGCAAGATGGAGAAGAACGTCTGTTTCGAAAAGTATGATGTTACATCTGTTTCACATCGAGAATAATACATCTTTGAACATATATTACTGTGAGTAACTTCCAACTTAAAAAATACGTATATAATTAACAAGCTATAAATAATTTAAATCGGACTCTCAATCTTAAAATAATAAATAACAGTAAAACTGAGACTATTGAGAGTCAGCGCGGAAGTGGGTGCGCACAAATATTAATTCAAATAAATTAGTCCATTATAATACATGATGTCAACTTTATTACGAATTCTTGTTGAACGTTTCAACTCTCTTTGAAGTCCTCTTCAGCAAAGTTACAAGTATTCTCACTCAATATTGATTAAACGATCTGTCTATGTCATGAAGCTTTGACAAATATAAATTTGTTAGAATTATTCGTCTATTGAAAATTAATTAGGTTTCCACAACATGATTAATTTATGAATTTAGCATATTGTGAATTTATATTTGTCAAAGATTCATGATATGGTTAACGTCTGTTTGAGAATCCACTACAGTTCTGGGAACCTGGGAGTGACTCATTCTGCACAGGTTGTTTAACTATATTGTTAACTAATATTGAGTGAGAATACTTATAACTTTGCTGAAGAGGACTCCAAAAAGAGTTGAAACGTATAACAAGAATTTGTAATAAAGATGACATTATGTATAATAATGGACTAATTTATATGAATTAATATTTGTGCGCAGATGTGTCCACTTCCGCGCTGACTCTCATTAGCATTAATTTTACTGTTATTTATTATTGTATAATTAATCATAATTGTAAAAGTTTAAGTTCTCTAACTAATCATTTTTACATTCGTCAAAACGAATTATACAGATAAAATCAAATTTAATGTACACTTTGTATAAAAGTATATAGAATCGTTATACCTATAGATCGAGTTTATACTATTCAGACCTTCGTGTGTAACGTTTCCGAGATCCCAAGAGTGTCGCGAACGAAAATCGAGAGCGATTCAGAGAGGCAGATTTGAGGCAAAATTTCCTACCGCATTGCCTGGTATACGATGCCGATAAGATCGTCGTTAAATCCGTAATGGGATCTTAACGCGACGTGGGTCCCGTCGGTGTGAATTATAATTATTACTACGCAATCGTCCCAAGATAAGCTGCGATTTAAGACACGGAAAGCCGTACCCGCACTTAGCTGCTGAATTAAATGTCAAGATGGATTTCATTCGCAGTGTGAAAGAATCCGAGTATAAAGCAATCTTAAGCCATTTAGCAAATTAACTAAAAGATACTTTTTACTTTTCAATCTTAATCACTTATTCAATAATTACGATTACTTTATCTGTATTATACATTGTACCACTGATATAAATTTCATTTTAATATTTTATCAAAATAATTTTCTATGTATATATAATTAACAATTACAATAATAATTTTCTAAAACTACACTATCTGCACTGGAAGAAAAACTGTTCAGTATGTTTACTACAATTACATATTATATATTGCTATAATTATTGTCATTTTCGTTTATGTAACTATATGGTTTTGAGTGGGGACGTAACTTGTTATTTGTAATGAAGTTACAAGTTATTTTTTTTTACTTTGCTAGTAACTGTGTTATTTTTTTTTATAACAGTAACGAATTTTACAATTATTTTTATCATTACTTTGACACGATTGGACACGGTCACTCATAGCGCTTGAAATTAGAAAGCCCCTAGGCACCCATCCGCTGTAATTGGTGACTTTAAAAAAGTAACGAAAAGTTATTATCTTAAATAACGGTAACTATAATTTATTACTTTTAAAAAGTATCTAACTTTCTATTCCCTGATTTTGAGTTTGAGCCTCAACATGAAAATGGCATTAATCGTCAAAACTCATTTTATTACTACAATCGTATATACTCGTATATTGAAAGATGCCTGTGAAAATTGTAGCTGTTTTGGACGCTCGGTTATGGTTTGACAGTCATTTGTGCTAATCGATGTCAATGTTTTTGTTTGATGAAAATCTCTGTCCTCCGAACCAAACTTTGAGCCTAGAGAATAGGAAAAAGTCGTTAAAGACTAGATTTGGTAAATATGACGGGTGGTCAATCAATTCGAACCACAGTTTGTAAATTTTTGTCACGGCGACGATATTCGACTTTTTTTCATTTTTACAAAAACATTTTTGGCGAAACATCGACTGGCACAAATGACTGTCAAACAACAATTGAATACCCTAAAATAGCAATTTTCACAGTTATCTTTCAAAGCATATATGATAGTAGTAGCAAAATGTTCTAGTGAGTAATGCCATCTTCATGTTAAAGCTTCTCAAAACTTTTCAAATGACCTATGTATATTGGTCAACTTCATCCTCGTTTCTACGAAAAGAACTTGGTTGGTGCTATTAATATTTTTCTAAATAATAGCTATTCTCTTCCTTTCATTTTCTCAACAATTGAAAAAAAGATTAAAATATCACACATAGGACAATAATATAAAACATAATACCCATGTTAAAGAGAAATTCTTTACAGTTCCATATATAAAATCTATCTCTAAAAGTTTTTCACCTATAGCATATAAATGTATAATTATAAACTATCATATTCAATCCGAAATACACTAAAAAGTCTTATAATTAGAGGTAAAAATAGACTAGATCATTTAGCTAATCAAAATATTATATATAAAATTTCTTGTAATAACTGTGAAGCTAGTTATGTAGGACAAACCAAAAGAAAATTAAAAACAAGACCAAATGAACATATTTCGGACATTAATAAAAAGACTAGTTTTCCATCGGTGATTACTGACCATCGTATTAACTATAACCATAATTTTAATTGAAAAGATGTAAAGATCTTAGACAAGAGGAACCGTCGTCAATAAAAGATTGATCTCCGAAATGGTTCACATTAAAAAAATTAGGATTGAACAAACAAAATGACACGGAAGCATTCCTAATTCTTATCTATAAATTTTGCAGCCTCCTTCTCCTTCCTAGTCTTTTCTTCCCTTCCTTTTTCCTTTGTTCCTTTCCTATCTTTATTCTTCTTCCAATCTCATCCCTTTTCTTAACAAGATAATATAAAGCAACAGAATGTCGCTTACACTTGATAATACAATACACGCAATTTGACTGAACTTCAATTTTTATCTCTGATCGCATTTGCTTCTTGCGAATTAAATTGACTCAATGTTTCAATTACTGATTATATCCTGGTTTACCAATCGCAGTTGAGGTATATGTACAATAATTTTATTTATTAACACACACTTTAATATAGTTTTCTACTGAAATAAGGATTCTACATACTAATAATTTTGAATATAACGATCATTTATTCATTGCTATTTTTAGTTATTATTAATTTTTATAATCTATTTTATTAATTTGATAACAGAATGTGTGCTGGTACATTTTCATTTAATGACTCATCAATATTTTTATCATTATGGACTTATTGCGACTGTTATAATGGAAGAATATAACCGATAATATTACCAGAACGAAAAGCATTGCATTGTGCTGTAGATAGATAGAATAAATACTACCAACTTTTTGCGTAACTAAATTGTATAATTTTAACCGTTTTATTAATTTTGTCAAATTTGCATTTAATTTCTTCACACTAAGGATGACTTAATAATAAGGTCGAAAAGTGTGTTCTAAGAATTTGAAATACATAAAAATCTGGCTTGTAGCTCCTTCTTGTTATTTATTGTTTATAATTAGTTCTCTTTAATAAATTATTTTTTTAAACAATAATTTTCTAAATTATTACTTATAATTATTCTCAATTATTAATTATTCATTTCCAATATAATGTATATAATACATATCTTTATATAAAATATTAAAAATAAAAACATATTTAATGTTAAAAGTTTTAAAAAATAATACAAATTTTTAAAAAATCTAGTGAAAGTGTGGAAGCAGTGTTGATAAGTTGGGAAGCACACCCTATTGTTTATTATTGAGATATCTGTACATCTCATCGCACGAGATGAACGGAAGGGGTGATTACTTCACGGATCTCTTCAGTATAGTTAGCACGAGGAAAATGTTCTCCGGGAAGCGAACGAGGGGAGTGGTTGTATAACATCCAGTTCAGTAATTGAACTGTCCAAGAACGAGATGGGAGCGCTTCGCAACACGGTTTGCACGATAGGGATCAGTTAGTGAGATATTACGAAATTGCCCTCCATATTGCAATACTTATCGGCACGTCGTTTGCGTGCGCGGAAAGTCGCTCCGTGCCCGATAAATCACGTTCAATCTCTTTTGTGCCGAGAGTCACACGCGAATGGAGACTCTTTCGATCAGGAGGGTGGAATCTCCGTTTTGCAATTTAGATCGACGACACGGCGCGCGAACCTTATTTCGCTCGTACACGGGTCGTCAGACAAGCGGGGAGATTATTCAATGTCGACGTGTTTTTAAACCGTTTCTCACAAAAAAAGTCCAATACTGGATAAAAGTTCAAGTAATCTACGTCGATAAAAAAAAAGTCTAAGCATGTTTATCTACTTTTCTCCTTCCAAAACAGTTAAAGCCATCATACATATAATTACGAATAATTTTGCAGCTATAAATTTCGACATATTAAATATTTTGAATTTATCGAATGATTCACAATTTTAGAAATTATTTTTATCATATAACATTGAAAGCTTGTTTTAGATTATACACATATACGGAAAGAACGATTTTGCTGAAATATCTAAAATTTAATTAAATATAAATCTGAAAATAATTTTATTGGAAAATAATTATGTAAGATGTTAATTGCTAGATTATCATAGCCAGGGTTGGATAGTGCTAAATTAAAAAGATAAATGTTAAGTTAACAAGTTAATTAATTTTAACTTAACTTAGTTACATTTTAGATTCTTAACTTTTTAACTTTATTTAGTTACATTTTATCCGTAACTATTAATTTTTTATTTAATTCCTTGAAGTTAAGTCTCAGACATAATACGCGGTAACTTAAAATGAGGTGAGGTTTGCAGAAGTGAGCAAATTTAGGTGTTGACTAATAAAATTATAAATATTCTAGTGAATTTTCTCACTTTTGTAATTTTCACCTTATTTCAAATTATACAATAGACCGCCAGATTTCAATTTGTCAGAAACAGTGTATTTCGATGTATCTAGTTTCTGATAGGTTGAAATCTATTATTTCTTATTATTATCGCTGCTCCCTCGTATTGTGTCTGAAGCTTTAGTCATATCACAAGCCAGAGAGAGAGAGAGAGAGAGAGAGTATTCAAATCTTATATACTAAACAATATATATAAGCAAAACATGTAAATAAAATATAGAATATTTTCTAAATGAAATATATATTCATTATTTCCGTTATTTGTAAGACTGAAACCCTGGAATATATTATGAATTAGAAAAAAAAACAAATTTAACTTTTAACTTTTCAATTACTTTTTTTTATTAACTTAATTTTTAATTTAACTAATTTCATTATAACTTGTATCTTAACTAAATTAAATTTTCAAGGTTGTTGATTTTAACTTAACTTAGTTAAAAAAAAAAAACTTTCCCAACTCTGATCATAGCTTTTTGCAATAATCATAATCCACATCATGCATGTGTATCCTAATTATTTTGATAGTCCAACGTAATAATTCTTTTTTATTTGTATCAGCTAAATTTTATATATTATCTACAAAATCGTAGTTTCTGTGTAGTGATTAAATTAAATCATATACATAATTTAGTACCAATACTTCCAAAAATTTGATACAAAATTACAAAGTTTGTTCTTAATTACCTATTATATTTTCATCAACCCTACATTAACCTAAAGTATCTTTAATCAATATCCATTAGATTGATGATAAAGCCAACATAATTTTCTGCGAAAGTCATCTTCCTCGAATGCGTGCGAAACGAAAGGACGACTTCGGACGGATGACTTCGATCTCGTTAAAGGGGCGTCACACAAACATAATTATCATAGTGTCCGTCATCTAATTAACGCGGACGTCGATCGAACGCGTCGACGCTGTCTCCAAAATCTCGCCACTTTGTATGCGGTCGGTCGAACAGTACGCGGCTCTACATTGCCGGTTCAAAATAATTCAATTTCAATGGCGGTAGCTAATTTAATTGTCTCTCGCGCGCGCGAGCGCGATAATATCGCGCGCACTACGCGACGAATTCTAATCGCGCGCTTTCCGTGTGCGAAATCGCGCGACGACGAAAGGACGGCAGCGCGTAATGTAACGCCATTACATTAACGTCATCCCTGTAATCTCGTTCCACCCCAACACATTCGCATGTCATATAGGGAGCTGGAAGTCTCAGCATCCATTCGAATTTCTCAGGAAATCTCACCCAACTAGAATAATTAGCCCTCAAATACTCACAATTGGATCAATCCTGCGTATTTATTTTCTTCAAAATCTAGGAACATCTAAATAATGATCTCTATCCTTTCCAATTTTTAAATACTTCATTTTCATTCTATTACATTACACAAACTCACAAATTTACAAATATTTTCTAAAGATCAAGTTCAAGTTATATATAAGAATTATTTTTAATAATTTATATATATATGTAAACATAATCAATTTGATAAAAATTAACACCGGACACAAACGACTTATCTTCTATAATGAAGAACCGAAAAAAATTATCGCGTGTATTAAGAATTAATTTTTTGTGAACCATTTGCTTGTAGTTGGCTATTTTCCAGTTAGGACACGCTGTGTAACATTGTATTATATTGTATAAACAATATAAAGTGTACTTGTTGGAACACAGTTTAGTTTCATAGTGTAATACTAAAATATATTATACATAGATTTCCATTCTTGTTTTTACAAGTATTCAGAATATCTATAATAAATTTCTGATCTTAATTTAGATTTAAGTTATAAATCTTTTAGAAATTTATTACAAATTTTCTTACAAAATAAGCATGGCTACTAAATAACTTTTTAAAAAATTGTTAATGTTGACATATTTTATACCTTGGAAAACAGGCAACAATGCGAATCTTAAATACTTTACGTACTTTACCACGCAATTACAGACAAAGTATTTGCAAAGATAATTTAAGTATTTTCTATCGCAATAGTCTTCTAATAAATATCCTAGAATTTGAGAAGAGCAATATTGCTTTTTATATCGAAATATATATTATTCATTTAAAAGTAAAATTCTCTCTGAAAATAAATGTAGATGTTAACCGTAAACTTGCATTTTTTAAAATCTAATTTGCAATTGTTCTTTAACACTTGTCCCACACAGCCGTGAGTCAGAATATTTACAAGCTATTTACATAAAGTTTTCTGTTCTGTTTATTTCAGGAGAGATTAATCTTTTTGTTAAAACAACCAAATGCATTAGTCAGGCACATTTACTATACTATACAGTACACGTTTTACAGAAAATTTCAAATACCTCTTTCAAGCTAAGCTTTCAGACCAGGCATTACAAAAGTGTCCGTTTGATCTTCCTCTTTGCATTTGCATTATTGGAAAGTTATTTGCAAGCGTAAACTGATTTGCGTATATAAAAATAAGATAATCTTTACAATCATCGATAAAAACCATATTACGTAATCCTGATTATTGGAAGAGAGGGGCCGAAATATCTTTCTTCACTTGAAACGGACTTTCGCAAGGGGAAAGTCTTACTGTAAATCAGGGATATAGCATCAAAGCACACCAATACACCCGCGCATATATAAAAAGCTCGTGGTCACGAAAAGGCAAAGAAAAACGGGATGGGACGGCGCGCAACGATGGGAACGCAAAGCATAATGAAGTTCGGTGTAATCCAGGAAAATCTCCTCGCGAAAGAAATCTGTAAAAAATATGAAAAGCAAATGCATGATAAATAGAAAGAGGCGAATGAAAAGCAGATTTTTCGAGAAAAACCGCCCATTGATTGCATTCATCCAATATTCTCAAAAAATAATAAATGACTCGATAAGCGAAAACCCTAGAAGATTTTGCGATGCATATAAAATGAGAGGCAATGGGCTTTCTTCAGCTTTCGTTAGATAGATAAGTAAAGTCTCATGGAGAACATAAAGACTATCTCATTGCACAGTCGAATTCCGGACGCTCACCATTACGCGTGTGTCGATTGCAAGGGCGTTTAATTTAACGGCGTTCTCGCTTGCGGAATTTTCGCATCGCGAATTACGACCGGAAGTAAACGGAATGGATCGTAACCAGCGGCGAATCCCTTCGCTCAGCGATTTCGCTAATTTTCACAGAACTCGCACTTACTTCTACGTTTAGTTTGCTTATCGTCGAAGTTGCTCTCATTCAGTCGGAACGACATTTCCATCGATATAAAATATATTGATAACAATGTACTTTTATAATAATAAATATATTTTTATAAATGAAAGGACTGTACACAATACGTAATCGATTGAGTTATATCCTAAATCTCCGTTACTTTGATGAGATATTTAAGCAAAAATTTGTTCATTTTAAGAAGGAAAATCTAATATAAAAACTAATTCCTCTAAAAATCTAATTTTTACATAAAACCGTTAACAATAATATTAGTTTTTAACCTCAGTTAAAAAAACTTCTCTTTCAAATTCTTTTATCAAAGTTTATTCTACGTACCGTTCAAAGTTTACGCGCCGTTAGAAAAGGGTGCGGGAGTAGTGTACTTCAATCCCAAAACACTTATCAAACTTCACCTCAACTTTCTTTATAATTTCGGCTCCAGCAGCAACAATGGTACCTCTTCAAGAACAACAATAAGAGCTCGGTAACCGCATGTTTTGACGCATTCTCCAAAAGTTTCGTCCCTCTCTCCTCCCTTTTCCCAATTAAAGACAGTGGGTCAAGCGCACGCGTTGTTCGGCGGGACAATGAAATGCTCAAAGATCATGGCGAAGGAACGCGAATTGGATATCCCGAATGGTCGAGGAGTTAGTAAACTCTTCGTGCTGCCTCCTTTCGCCGAGATTAAACGATTCCTGGTCTGGCAAGCAAAAGCGAAGTACCGGATAGGGGATAGGTTGGTTGAAAGGTGTTCACGTGACGCCTTAACTGGTTTCGGCTTATCTCCGAGTTTCGTCGTATTTAGGGAAAACACGAGCACGAGCCCGCAGGATCGTTAAGGAAAGTTACGCGGAGGGTACAATGCCAGGACGCGTCTTTGAAGTAACAATGGTAAATGCAGTTTGCTGACAGTTCTCCGTCTGCCTTTGCGAGTCTTTCTCGCCCTTCTCCTCATCCCCCTCGCGACTGTTTCGTCCTTTTCGCAGTCGAGTCTCTCGGCATTTCAGTTGCCACCTTTCCTTTGCGAATCCGGTTACCACCCACGAACAACAACACCATGGTTTTACTGTTGTTTTTAAGAGCAAATTGCACCAAGTGCAGTTGGGTCTTGCATTTAAAGAGTTCTCAAATAAGATAAATAAATTGAATAGATGAAAAAAGATATTATAACCGATTTGGTTAGTCTGATGATTCTGAAAGATATACGAAACTAACTCTCTCCGCGTTAATAACACAAGTTTTAACTTTTCAACAATAGGGATTTTCGGGAAACAGAGCAAATTTTTTTATTGTTCCGGATTATATAAAAATTTAAAAAAATCTTTTTTGATATACCTGTCAAAGTTTTAACGAGTTTCTATCTATCATAGAAGTCGGCGGATTATATTTTGCAATTTTTTTACGGATTTAAATTTATCTATCAAAATTCACAATCAGAACATCGATGGTGCCTTTAAAGATGCTGACAGAAAAAATTGAAATAATATTTTTGGATTTGTCAGAAAATTTAGAAATTAATTTCTCACGTCTATAATTTAAAGAAAATATATTTCCACGGTTTTAATTATTTAAATCAAATGTTTCGTTCCTTGATTTACTACTTTTCGAAGACTGAAGATGTCTCGACTCCGTCGTTGTATCGCGCTGTTCGTAATTCTACGCACCGTGCCGTTGTATTATCGGCTTGACTTAGTTGCAGTCTGAGCGAAAGAACTTTTACACGCCAAAGTTTCCTTGACGATACACCGATTCCGTGCACGACGTGCGTTGCCTATGTATTGCACCTCGGTGCGCGCTGCTGCCGGAGACGCCGTTAATTATGAACTCGATAACTCGTATATCTGGAGCAACGGTCGGAAATTTTGGGAGTTGGGTGAAACACGCGCAGAATCGATTATATCGGATAATCGATGTTTACGCGCCGACAAGTTGCTAATCTGGCGTAAGAAAACTGTTTTCATTGATGTTATATACGATCCTGTGCTAGAATATTGAGGAAACAAAAGCGATAATTTAGTCTTCAAAACTTTAAAACTCTGTTAATGGTCGTGCATATTTATATAGAAAGGATGGGGATTTCATGGTAAAATGCGTTTTTTCGCGCAAGAAGGGATAAATGTTCACTGGTCAATTAATCGTTTCGCGGTAATTTTATGCAAAGTTAAGTCAATGTTGGGCAGCCAATGAGAGCTATAAGTCTCACGGAGAATCGCTTCGTGGCCGGTGAATTCCATTATAAGCACGCGGTGTAACGTTAATTTTTATGGCTAGTGAAACTTCCTCTTTACGTTCCCCCCCGATCGTTTCCCCGCGCGCCAGTTTTTTCCCCGGCTGATTTATTATTTTCTCCTAAGCACTTGGTATCGGTGGTGCTTAACTCTGTTTTACGGTGGCTCGAATATCTGTAAAATTTCCCCAGAGAATCGTGTGATTCAAATAAAAAAAAAAAACCCATAAATTAATCCCTCTTTTTTTCTTTTTAATAGAAAAATTAATAGAAAAAAGAGCTTACGAAAAATAGTTCAATAAACGGACTCTCAGTTTCAATGATTTAAAAAAATAACGAAGCGGAAAATAACAAACTTCTTTCTACTAGAATTAAAGGAAGAAGAAACGTAATACAATTACACAATAAAAAAAAACTGGATTTATCTATTTCCACTGTACTGTTACATTAGAAAGGCCTTTTCTAATAATTTTTATCCATTTATGCTTTCACTAAAAGGATATAAGATACTGTTGGATGTAATACTGTATATACTGTAATTTGCCGCAAACGTTACGTGCAATTGCTTTTAAATGTGCAAAAAATATCGCAGCATCCGGCATACAAATATGCAAAGAATGGAACAAAATTTGAGGGAATATTAAATGCGGCGGTCGGCTATCGCATGCCAAGCGAAGCGAGCCGGATGTCGAGTCGCAACTGCCTGAACTACCTTAAATCTCGCGCGTTCCTAACTCCCCGCATTGCACGCTGCCTCGTTGTTTTAATTTGTTGCCTCAGACGACGCTTCGAGAGCTGCGGTAATACCGCTTTCGACTTATTTGCATTATCCGGCGTCCGAGCGGCGTAATGAAACGCTTTTCTAGCGGAGGGAGAATGGAGAAGCAAGAATCTATAAGGCTTAATCGGATTCGCTTGGCTCCGAACGGCGTCGATCTTGCCGTATACTCGAAAAAAAAAATTCCAATCGGCTTAATTGCTTATATATATCCCGCCTATATGCCCGACGTCCTAGAAAAGATGTTACAATACAGATGAACGCTCCAATCGATTTGGACAATACTTTTCCTGAAGAATGTTTTATTTAGAAATCGAATTTATTCAGATAAGTTTTTGATTCTTTATATGTGTGGATTATCGGAACTTGAAAAATACACTAAGTTTTATTCCCTTTGATTTAGATTTCGTTTTTTGGAAGTAATTAGCTGTTATTATAAGTAAACCTATAATAATGCAATATTTTTCTTTTAGCATTTAGAAGTTCAGTCTATAAAGATTAAAGTAGATTTAAAGTAGAGAACGTTGTTAAAAAAAATTAGTTCTGTATTCTAAGAAATATAATTCCACTGTCTATTAGGTATCTCAAAACTTAATATTCATTAATTCTAGAAATTGGATTCTTCATTTCCAATTTATATAAAGATTCCTTCCAATCGAATTCGTTGACTGTAAATAAAAGATTATCTTTTCAAGCCTGTCGAAATGTCTAATATTGAATTTTCCATCCTTTTAGGATACCTTTGTACCTTGCGATCGTTCGTCAAATGCGGTGAATGTAGTGCAAACGTCCGAGTGAGTTTCGTCGCGCTTTCTAGTCCATGGCCTTTGTTCCGCAGCTCGTCTTCCGCAATTTGCGTTTCACAGCTATTCTCTGCACTCTCTCGTCTCCCTATCCGCTGACAACTCTCCCTCTTTACTTTTCCTACCCCGAATATCGACGTCTAATGGAGATGTCTCGACGCCGCATTCTGTTTATTCAAATTGCTCAGTATCCAGTCGCACCCTCCGAATGAAGCACTTAACGACGCTAAGACTCAGATCAATATCTCAAATCTCTGTTGAACTTTTCAATCGCAATTTGTTAAAAGATATACAAATGTAATAACATGTGTCGTTACGAGAAAAGCTTTATCTAGAGATTATAGTTAATAATATTGCAAGAAGTTTGAAACTGGCAAAGCTTGTGCTTTCAATTAATAAATCATAAGAAATGAATGATGGATAAGTTCAAATAACAAATTTATTATTTGTCTCCTTAATTCAAAAATATTAAGTAAACTGAATATTTGATAAAGTTAAAGTAGATAAATTGAAACTAATATAAAGTGAGAAAATAATATAAAATAATATAAATTGCATTGCAATATTTCCGATAAGATCTCTGACAAATAAAAATGTACCGTCCCGATTTTGCAGCCAGGTTTTTCGCTCTCTTTTTGGTCTAGCAATAAAACTCTCCATAGCTATGAGCCAAGTTTAACTCTTACGGTTATAACGTGCATATAATTTTTTACCGTTGGGCAAACATTCAGTCTTTTTTCTTCTTGGAAATTGAGGAAATTTGAAATTGAACGAACGAGTTTCCCATTTTTCTTATTTCGGGAAACAAAAGTATTGAATATAAAATCTAGCTCACATTTGTACAAAAGAAGAAAAGAATAATTAAAAGTGTCCTCTTATATGCTAATATAAGCAAATAGAACATAATTAATCGTATCTTGATTGGATTTTAAACATCAACTCTCTTTTTAAAATATATTATCATCCCTTTATTTGTATACTAATATTTTACACACAGGATTAATTCGCGGAAGTACTACGAAGAATTGTGATACAATTTCAGAGATCGATCAATATGATCGCAGCGGCTGGTAACTGATCTCCAATTGCTTTCATGTTTCATCGATAAGCCCACAGGAACAATCGGCATCCTCGCGACAGGAGAAGAGCAGAGAGAAAGACTGTTTATTCAGCTTCCACGGATCTCTGCTGACCAGAACTACGACTGCCGCGTGAGAGCCATCGAGCCATGTATCCCGCCCACGCTCGAGAATTCATAGTGTACACAGAGCGATACGCGCATTTACACAGAACCGTAGATCGGGTGGCAGTCCTCAGTGGCTTGCGCTCAGAGTACGTTGTAAAGGCTTTATGCTGTCGGCGAATCCGTCAAAGGACATCGATACCAACACGGTGTCGCTGTCCTCTGAGGTGGGATTTCTAATGTAATACGAGATGCTGAATCGGACACTAGATGTAATTGTTATAATATTGAAATAATATGTGCACCTGATAGAAATGCATTCGACGTCGAACATATATTATACGTAATTATTTGTCTAATTGAATATAGGTAGTTTGTATTTGGTTTCCCGCACTGAAGAGAACTAGAGAAACTCAAATCCAGAGTCGAAACGTTTGCGTTTACTTAAAACTTCATTTACATCTCAATCGGTTGTGAATTATTACCTGTCCGTGTTATAAATATTTAATTTACGCACCAAAGGCATTTTATTTGCACTGAGTAGATTAATTGAATAAATGTACTATCACTTTCGTCTCATTTATCGAGAGGTAAAAAAATTTATTATCAACGTGGTAAAGTATTCGCAAAGTAAGGGAAACACATCGCAGGAAAAGAAGCCGAGGAGCCATCGTAATGAGGAAACGCGGGAGGTTTTCGCACGAACGAGACGATAGGAGAAAATTTAACATTATTTTCTTCGCTTCCCTACGGTCGCCGCAGGGCACGCGAGAGACGGAATTCGCGCGGAAGAAAAGAGGAAGCGTGATCGCTCAGGTGGAAGAGGTAATGGAAAATCTGCGCGATATTACGCTCCTCTTACGCTTCCGGAAAAAGAAGGCGAGGATATCGAAGAAAGAAGAACGCGGTCTCTTCATTCTCCCGCTTCGGCACTCCGCGAATCATATGCGCCGAGCGATACTCTAATGTTTCGGAAGAAATCGATATGCTTTATACTATACTTAAACGAAGAGAGATAAATTTTCTACGAAATGCTTCGTGAGATTTACGAAAAACTCTATAAGATTTACAGAACACTTCAATGATAAATCTTTTATATGTTACTTGCTTAAAAAATGAATTTCACATTACCTAACAATATTTTTCTTCTTGTGACTCTTGTCGTGTATCTGTTCCAAACATCCGACTTATTCATACGTTTATCTATTATAAAATCGACTTCTTAGAAGAGATATTCTGACAACTCCTATTTATACAATTCTTACGCTGGAGAAAAATACTACGAAAGTTTAGTTTTTCCTGCTTGTACATTTTCCTTCTAATCTATTAGAACACAAAGATCTATTAAACAAAGAAAAATACAGCATAAATTGGAATGGGTTCGGGTTAAATTCCACTGTAATGAAGAAAATTAACAGGAACGTATATAAAAAATTTCAATTTCATGAAAGTATATTTTTTACTTTTGCATTATTCTTTCCTTCTACTTTGCAGAATGTATAATAAAGATCTCAAGATATCCGAAACTAGTTAGAGAACTATAATTAATGAAAATGGCAATGTAGTAAAGTTAATACAGAATCTGTTTTTTTCATTAAAATAATAAAAAAATGTAGTAACTAGTCAACAAAATTAATTATAGGAGCAAATGGAAATTATACTAACTAATAATAATTAATTATTTCGTCGTTTGAAACTATTAAAATGTCAATTTAATTCATATGAGACATTTGAAAAGTTATTAATAATTAAAGATATTAAAACTTTTGTATTTTAATTAACAGGTTTTTATAAATTCAACTTTATCTTAACTTTTATGATAAAAAAAATACAGAGAACGCTCGATAAGATTTAATTTGAATAGACAAGAGCGATAAGTAAACAACGTATGCTAGATCTGGTACTACATTTGTATTGGTTAGAATTAGCGATCTAAGTCGAATGAGCAATCGAGCTTTTAAAAAACGATTGGTATTTGAGTGAGATAGGAACTTAAGATGTCTAAAGGATCTCTCGTTTTGTGACACAGAATAAGAAGTATTAAAAGCAACACCTTTTCGAATCGCAGAGAATCGCAAAAAAATAATACTAAAACGATAGTAAAAACGTTGCCCAATTGAATTCACAAGTATGATTGTTCGAAGTTGTTGTTGCAGTAATTTGAGAGGAAGTTAATGATTTGTCAACGAAATGCGAGCAAGCCGTTATTTAATCAGATATGCGCTGTGATTGCCGAAAATGATTAAGCTCGAATAATTTCGAATTGATCAGAATAATAGTAGAAATTCACGGTATGATCCATTAATTTGTGAGCATTTATCGTTATTAATATTTTATTATATTGTATTGTTAATATAAATCATACCGTTAATGAATTAAATCTTCTTTTCAATTAATAAAAAACTGCTTATATAATATTTTAAAATTTGAGAAAAGCTTAAAATTGCATGCGCTTGCAACACGGGGCTTGCAACAAATAACTCGCAAGCGGTTTCCATTTTCGCAGAATGCACTGCAAAAGCGCATCGAAGAATATGCGTGCTATAGTTGTATTACAGAATAACGACTCCCCTAAAGTATATAACGCTGCTTCGTCATTTTCGTGCATACATGCCACTTCATTTCGCACGAATGTTATATAACCGCCTGTGAAACGTTCGTTTGCAGCAAGTTGCGTGAACAGTCCAATGACCAGCTTAATTCCGCCAGTGTAAGCACACTGTCGTGTAACTTTGAATGCTTTGCTCACAAGCGAGTCATAAAGAGTTCGTAAGTTTCTTGTTATGCCTCGTATGCAGAAATAAATCCTAATATTTAAAGCATACGTAGAGCTAAACCACAAGTAATCAAGCATGTCAAATGAATTTTCTAGTCGTTAAGCTTTCATTTTTCCAAAAACTTAAGTTTAGTGATGTTCAAGGAAATATTCAGAAAATTTCATGATGGAAATAAAAAGAGGAAAAAGGAAGAAAGAGAGAAAAATATTGGATGAAAAATAAGTTATAAAAGCCAAACACATAAAATAAGTTATAAAAAATGCAGTTAGAAATACAACTATTGTTAATATAATAAAATAATATCAGAAGAATTTCACTGATATATTTCGAAACAAAAGTCACAATTAAATCGATAATCTCTCTATGACAAAAATATTCCGTTTATTTATTTTATAATTAAAAGTATAATCAAAAAGATTAATTAAATAATTTCTTATGGTGGTTGTGGTTAATACTGTTGTGAGAGTTTCTCGTTAGGTTACAGAGTAACCAAACAACACCGAATACGCTAACTTTCAGAGGCAGAGTCGTGCAATGTGACGAATGCGAATACGACGTCGTGCAATGCTCGCGTTAGTGTACTCAAAGCGAGACTTACTCCGAGGAAGAGTCTGGGAGCCTACGTCGCGGAATATTCAGGAATCGTGTGATTCCATGAGAATTTCCATTCTCTCAGGAAGTTTCTGTTCAGTGAGAGGAGTTCTCTTGCCAAAAGGTGCTAGAATTCATTACCGCCCTCGCTCACTCGCTCTCTTTCGCGTCTGTTTCATCCTCGAGCTTAGCTGGCAGCTCTTCCAATTTCACGCTACCTTCTTCCGGTTTAAAGCCCATCTCGTTCGCATTCTATCGCGACTTACAATTGCGATTGGTCGAAAAGACCGATGTAGTGATTTTCCGGATTAACGGAAAAAAGCGAGGGCCAAGGGCTTCATTTGGACCGTGCATACGCTTCGTTTCGCATACCACTCTCCGGACCACAGTCCGACAGATTATGAAAACTCGCTCGTGCCGATTCGGCAATTCAACTGAAATATTTTGTTGAGATAAGCGAAAAATATTTTTTCATAACTTGATGTTACATTTACGAAACAGAAGAGATATTTTTTTCTCTGTTACTTTGAAATAGACAAATTATCGACGACAACCTTCCTTTCGGAATATGATCGGAATATGATCGGAAAAAATATTATTATACTAGAAAGCTGACATAATGACTTAATAACTGACTTAATAACTAATTCTGAATAAGTCTAAGTCAGAGCCTTGAAGTACTTCTCAATAAAGTTCAGAAGACCTACATTAAGATTAAGATTGAAAATTCTGAAATGTTCATTGATATGTTTTGATGCTAGTTTGGAAAATTAATTTTCTTTAAATATTCTTTTATTATATATTGACTTTCTGTAGCTTCTTAAATTACTTTTTATTAGTTTAGTATATTAAAAAAAAAAATTAAATCTTTCAAATTACTTTTGCACAACCGAAACATAATTGAAAAATCCAATTTGTTTTCATTTCATTTAAACTCGCGTATACTTCATTAATTTTAATAACCTAAGGTTAAAATCCTCTACCATTAACCAATGAGGTGTAAGTTGAAGCTGATTTAGCAAAGCGCAATTTTACCTAAAAGCCACAAGAAAATGAAACTACAAAGGCATACAGCTCACAGAATCATATGAAATATGCACGCGCATCAGTTCCAAGTGGCCGAATGCACGCTTTACTACATTGACGAATCAAAGAGAAACACAAGTACAAGCCATCGAAGCGAATGGAGAATGTGCCTGCAATTGCAACAATGACATGTGTGTAATTGAATTAGCGATTGTTAACAGGGTGTAACTCCGCAAACTAGAATCTCGGGTAAACACAAAAAAATATTATCCCTTTAATATTTAACAGTAAGTAAAATTAAATATTCTTGAACGCATATTAGATATTCTTATAATACGCGCATATAAGTAACATAATAATAATAATAATTTTCGAATTACGTCTATTTTGGAAAGAATAATTTTGCAGAAATATTAACTTTATTAATTTAGCTAGATGTAAGTAAAAACAATGTTATCCTTAAATTTATTTGTTGGAGCCTATACTAAGATTGATAGTTACTTAAAACAATTTTATTGGACTATTAAAATAATTATGTAGTACGCTCAGAATGATTGTTAGAATGTCAAAATTTTTTTGTATTACTAATCATACTTGAGTATCCCACTAATTATTTTGATAGTCCAACAAAATTATTTTCAGATCTGTGTTAGCTAAATCTGACATGCTTCTGCAAATGTAACGTTTTCTAATTTATTCTAAATAAATTTAAGCAAATATAATCAAATTTTTATATTCTATTCAATATTTAACATTTACTATTATTAATAGCAAAATTATAAGTACAAATTATAAGTAATTCTTATTTAAATATCATTGCTGCTATCTGTCTCGTCTTTATGACTTTTTATAAATAAAATAAAATTTTCATAAAAAATACGGAATTTATATCGCTGAGAACTATTTGAATAAATTAAAAAATACTGTTTGCAAAAATGATGTTTGTAAGAACTTGATATGGATGTTTCAATTACTAATTAAATTACATTTCGTCTTATCAAGACATTATCTAGACAAGAGACGAACCCTAACAAAGTTTGTGGACACAGGTGAAATAAATTTCGGCGCTCGATCTCCTCTACGACGAAACGAACGACGATTCCGTCCCTTTAAGGGCGACATTAGCGTGGTGTATCCCGAAGGCAATAGCAAATGGCGTGGAAACGTCGTTCCCGAGGGAGCGCCTCCATCTGAGGTACTGATTCTAGATTCTACGACTTAGTCTGAGAAAAAAGGGCTCCTGCGAGCCATGGATCGAGGGAGAATAGACGGGAGTCGCCAGTAGATAAAGAGAGTTACGGTAATTGCCGGGTAAAGACATAGAGGACCTATGGAAAAAGGAAAAATCCGAACGCGAAACGGGTCCGTCGAAATATAGTGCACAAGATGTTTCAAAAGTCGTTTGCTTTTGCCGAAGCATAAAAAGGTGAACTAAAAGTAATGTTCTTTTAATGTTGATGTCAATAACATATATTTCAATCACGGAAAATAAAGATTACATCAAATTTAAATTTAAATCGATTTTTTTTTTCGTTTCAGTAATTGATGAAATTAATCTAATGTTTTACAAGAAATATTAAATTTCTGAGTGTAAACGAATGACAGAATTATTAACTTATGAAATTTTATTGGCAATTGGGAAATGTATTAAATTGTATTGGTTTTAGTTAAATCTGATTAAAAATATAAAATATAGATTGAAAATAAATTAAACTTAAACTTAATTTAATTACATACAAATATCCTGTATTAGACAATAAAACTGTGGAAGAAATGTCATGAAATTCTTTCGCTAAAAAATATAGTCTAAACTCAAAGTATAAATCCACGTCGAAAAAATTTTGCAATGCCTGTGGTGTATTGCGTTTCATTTCTCGATATTTTCACAGGACTTTGTGTGAAAGTCTACCAGGTACGCGACTGTTTTCGATATACCGGTATACGGCTATAAAATATGAACCAAAAATAACGATCGAACGAAAGGGAAGCCTAGAACAAAATAGACAAATAGACAAGTTGATGCACGCCTATATAAAGTATGAAAGAATTTTCCCGTCACGTGTTCGAAAGCGGCAATACACTTGGGAAGGGCACTACGTGCTCATCGATGATGGCGTATAACCTTCTACCGCAAATGCGAAAAATTTCTTTAACGACACGTGATCTCATATCTTACAGTCATCGATTCAAAACGTCTCATGCTTAAATATTGGAAGGCAAAAATTTCAACTTCTTAATTTAGAGCCTCCTTTCCTCCCTCTTTTCCATTTCCTTTTTCTCGCGAGGAAATCGGTCCGTGGAGACATCAAACAAATTCTGTCAGTTTTTCGTAAAACGACGGCCGACCGGTAAAACTTCAACCGGCGAGTTTTAAAGGGAGTCTTTCACACTTTCACTCTTTCTACAAGAATGTAATTTAATTAACGCTTTACGACGCGCTCACGGAAAACAAAGTGAGAGAGAGAGAGACTTTCTTTTCTTTTTGCGCTTTCCTCGTTTTCCATCTTCGACTTGTTTCATAGCGTCGACCCGGCACTCAGTTTCCATCTTCTCTGTAGTTCATCATGAGAGAGGTTGGAGGCATATATATATAGATAAGAAGCCTAAAGAAGCCTTAAGAACTGTTCTTGTGCGAGAAATAAATAGAACTTGAGAATCTGAGTGTATCTGAAGAATATTTAGTCCTGTTTAACAATATTTACAACTAAATAATATTACTAAAATAATTAAAAATTACACTCAATCAGAGAACTTTTTTAAAATAATTAAAATATAATATGCAGAGAAAATGTTGTGCATGAAATAAAGAAATATAAAAATCAAATTTGCGAATGTTAAAAATTACAATTAATTTGTTTCTGGAACTTAATATATTTATAATTGCTTTCCCATAAAAGGCATATTATTAACTGAAAAATATTAGCATTGTAAAAGTAACATTTCAACTCGTTTATCAATTTTTCAAGTTTTCATCTGGTGATGAATACTAGTGAACTACTTGGCGAAAGATGGTCGACGTTGGAATAACTCTTGCACAGTTAGAACGATGCTGAACGCAAAAGAAGAGCCTGTATGTAAATTCGCGCGGGCGAAAGTCGACGGTTGAAACTCAGAGAGGAAAGATCGTACTCCGAGGTCTTGCCGGGGTTCAGTTATTCTACCTCTAGTTTCGATGCCGTCTCGCACTTCGCCACCTCACTCCCGCATAATGTCCCATTGAAGTTTTAGTCCTCGTCAGAATAACGGTATTACTGCGCTGATAGACTGTAAATTGCCTCATCCTTTTTGGATTATACGACGTACCAAATTTATAGTACGATCTTTAAACTCTAAATAATAGAAAAACTTTTTATATCTTTTATTAAGCTTAACTCTCCGTTGAAATTTTTGATCATAGTCTACATCCTGAATCGTTGATGTCCAAAATTGTGGCAAATTTTTTTATTGTTCTGAATTATATAAATATCTGAAAAATGCTTGTATATGTATAAAAACTTTTAACAAGTTTCAATAGAAGTCGAATTATATTTTACTTAGTTTTTACGAATTTAAATGTAAGAGTATTTTTTGAAAAATAGCTAAATTATTTAAATATAAAAAATAAAGATTTTTATGAATGAAAAATTAAGTTTTTTCGCAAAAAAATAATAAAATCACTATAAAGTGGGCAGATTGAATTCAGTGCACTAAATGCAATAAACGCATTACATGAAATATGCACCTCATATATCATAACACTTGTAATACATGTGAGAAGATTGTAATTATTATTTATTACTTCATATACATATTTATCATTCTTATTCCTTAATAAAACTTTCTAAACGCATTTTATAAGTTATTGTGTCATTTTATGACTTATTTATATGCATTATTTATAAATTTTTCATGAGCCGTACATATCCTTTCTCTGCCCTTATGAATAGCCATATATCCCACCCCTATGGGATATACGGCAAAAATACAAGGATTTAAAGTTCATTTTTTAATACGAAATATAAATGTATTTCGGATTTTCAATATTTTTTTCATAATAGTAGATAGTAT
>NW_017305397.1:588000-588439 GCF_001594115.1 Trachymyrmex septentrionalis | reverse complement strand
GGCAAAAATACAAGGATTTAAAGTTCATTTTTTAATACGAAATATAAAATGTATTTCGGATTTTCAATATTTTTTTCATAATAGTAGATAGTACAAAGTTTTTAATGATATAGTTTGTTTACTTTAAATATAGTAAATAATACTTAATAAGTTAAATTTTTGATAGGTACGACGTATATACCGGAGTTACCCTATAAGACACAGTTTATAGTTTTTATTTGGTAACATTTGACGTAAGATCTCATATTATTGATAGAAGGTTTTATATATGTGTGCGTGTGTGTGTAAAATACTATAATTTTTATTAGATAATTCAAAAAATTAGGAAATTTAATTCCAAGAAAAATAATACTTTATTATACTTTATACTTTGCACATACTTTGTTACAAGAGATATAACAATTGAAATAAATATCTCACAATTACCTCGTACCTCTCA
>NW_017305397.1:585531-587900 GCF_001594115.1 Trachymyrmex septentrionalis | reverse complement strand
TTGTTACAAGAGATATAACAATTGAAATAAATATCTCACAATTACCTCTCCAAAAGAATCTAACATTTCTTCCAGAGCCATATTGTCTTAATCTCGAACACCTGTTTTTGATAGAAGGATTCAATTCTTATCGAAAGAGAAGAAAGGGAAAGCTACATGAGAGATGCGCCTTTAAGGCGAAGATGCGTCAGGACTTCGTCGTCCTAAAGAGTGACGACGTACCAAGCGAAGAAGGTTCTTTGAAGAATCAACCGGGAAAATAAATTGGCTATCTCGAATATCTCTCGCTCCAACGAATTCTCGTGTAACGTTGCAAAAGTGTAGCACGCGTGCTACTGTGCGCGACGTGTCTCGTACACGTCGCGTACACGTCGGCGCAAACAAACACAGAAGAATTCGAAGAACGAGAAGAAGACGGGGAGAACGTGTAGGTAGTACGGGGCGACTGGTAAAGTGGGTTACCGTGGTGGCATCGCCTCCGAGAGGGATCTCCGAGAATTTCTTCCGTCATGGGCGACCCTTCGCCATTTGGTTTTCTTCTCGGCTTTTCTCGGATAATCGCTTGCTCGAAACCGCAGCTCGCATTACGATTTATAGGACTTTACAGGAAAAGGCGATAGTAATCACTCGTTAATTCAACTGAGAGAAAATCGAATTGATAATTTAATTTGTACTTGAAATATCTTTTTCTCAGAAATTCTAGAACTTTTCAAGGATATTGATATTGGATCTTGATATTGGAAAAGATGAACACGTTTAACAACAATAAATTGTACGTTTGTATTATTAGTTATTGTAATCAAGTTTTAATTGAGAGATTGTGTTTATGCAAATATTGTAGAATTTCTAAAGAAGGATTGAAGAGGATGTATGTGTAAAGGATATATGAAACTCTCTTGTCAGAAATGCCATGAGTAATGGGAAAACGGAAATACAAATTTTCAATGCGATGCGCGGGTATAATATAATAGAAAGTGAAAAATAAGGTTCCGATGCACTATTTCTGAAAGTAAAGCGTTTTCAATAAGGTAGGCAATAACAAATTCCATTAAAAGAGATTCACGAACAAACAAGCAGAATATTGCATTGTAAGAGCTTCCTTTTATAGACGCTGAATAGTAAAGATGAAAGGCAAAGAACAGAGCAAAATAAATGGAAAAATTGTGAAGGATTTAGAAAAGCATATCAATGCAACAGAAAAAGCAATGCTTGTCGTTTTTCCCTATTTCGATAAAAATGAATGAACATAACGGTTTGTCAAATTATATATGTAAAAGGAAAAGTATAAAAAAAGATTCGACCGGGGATTTGAAATTTAAACGAGTACTTTTTCTAAAATTATTGTTGTGTTACATATTTACTTAAGAAGGAGGAGAGATATGGTTCAAAATCTCGCTCAAATTGATTTAATGACAGTGGAAAGTCCATTAAAGCGCGAAAGGAAAATCCTGCATATGTAATGTACCTACTATGTATATATGTGTTGACATAAATACAACTATAATGGTCCGTACAAGACCGGGTGTCAAATGTAATATTTATAGCATTAGATTCGGTGTTCACTGTATATATACAACCGCTTTTCGCAAATGTATCCGAGATTATCTTATAGCTAAAGGGAGGACTGAAACGCGAATAGCATCCGGATTTCGAAATTCAGAGAGCCTTATGGCCTCCGCGTAAATTACCACTGAATCTAGTTTTCGATGGTAGATGGAGAAAGAAGAGGGGAGGAGCGGAAGCGGATTAGCGTGTGACTAGTTTGTCTTTGTATCATTAGCTTTTGACGTTAGCACCAAAAGCCGACGTGTTTCCAATATTTGCTTACATCAATGGAGTCTGCGGATTTGCCGACGCAATGCTGCGCACGCCTGACGCATCGCAATACGTACTACTTGCCAGACTTTACAAATGCTGTGGTACCTAATGAATTCACGTACACCGTGTTCTGAAAACCATATAATTATATCTTCAGAGATTTCTGGTATAAACAATTATTTTCTTGCCGGAATTTTTATCATATTGTCTTAATATTTGCTACAAAGTACCTGTCAATTACACTAATTATATCATGTTATATATATTCGTATGGTAATAATAATAATTAGATTGCAACACGACGAATGATGCAAAACATTGATCAATTATTACTGCTAATTATCATATTTATCTCTGCACTTATATTAATTAATTATATGTAATTCAAATTACTATACTATTATCCGTTAATTATCGTATTTTATCTCTACACTTATATTGATTAATTGTAATGTACATAACAGGAAAATAATGAAAAAATTCTTCGAATTTAAACATTTTTGAAATGAATAATAATAAAAAAATTATTATACATATCTACATTTTATTGT
>NW_017305397.1:583924-585431 GCF_001594115.1 Trachymyrmex septentrionalis | reverse complement strand
ATTCTTCGAATTTAAACATTTTTGAAATGAATAATAATAAAAAAATTACATATCTACATTTTATTGTTGCAATTACAACGTGATCGATCCGGCTTGAAATTAATGTGCTCCGACCGTACCTACATGATTTAAAGACACTTGATTGTCGCAATTAGCGAGTGGAATTTATTATTTTGCTGCACGCAATCAATTTGAACACGAGAAGTGTGAAGTAGAACGCGTTGTATACAAAACAATTATCTCGGAAAAATCCCATGAGAGTCACGGCTAGGCCGGGCTCCAAAAAAAGCGAAAAAAAATTCCGTTCGTGAAATTTTCGCTGATTGCTTTTTCCCCTACTTTTCAAGCCGTCTCGTGTCCCGAACATTCCACACCACATTCGTTCGTTAGCAACGTCAGACAATTAAGGTGCTTCACCATTGATTCGAACAGTCAGAGAAGCAGAGAATAAGCAAAATTGAAGTACGATATACTAGTATTATACTCACTTACATAAATGACCATTTCAGACACGAATTTGATGGAATAAAAGAGTTTCAGAAAAATTTTTCTCTTCTTCTCAATTTTCGAAATTAAATATTTAAATATCTTAACAAATAAATTATATATTCATTATAACTTTCAATGAAAAATCTGATAGAAATCTTTTATTGTTTTTTTCTTTACCTAATATAAGATTAAATATTTTAATAATACATCGTAAAATTTAAAATTAAATTTACCTTAACGCGTGCAATTTATTTATTTAATTTATTCTCGTTGCTAATGTATTTCCAATTTTAACAAATAAAGTACTTTAACAATAAAAGTTAAATTTCTGTTAGAAATCAAATTTGATTGAAATTTAAATAGTTTAAGATCTACAATTTTTAACTAAAAGTAAAAAATAACGCAAAGAATATAAAACAGTTTAAGAAATATAAAAGGAACATTTTCTGTAAAGGTAAATATGTGCCGCTACTTTTCCATAATACAGTCTCTCGAAAAGATGTTCTATATCATAAATTTATTGCTGAATACGGTCGCGCTCTGTCGTTAGCAATGGTGGATGGCAACGAGATACGTTTATCACTGGTGTAAACCAATTTTGCCCGTAGATCCTATCGAAGATCTTTTCTATCTTCCTTGTTCCTTCCTTCTTGCCATAATTCGATATCTGCCGGTTTGTTAGCCTCATAAACTCACCCGCGCGCTTCACGACAGAATCGAATTTTCCGTGGCTCGGCTTGAGATAACAGTCAATGACAGAACGCGAGCAACACGAATACATCGTTCTTTTATGTCATAATCCTCCTCTTTTTATATAAATTTAACTCTTCCGATTAATCCTCACATGACATATATATAACATATCATTTTTTAATAATGTTTAGAAGAAGTATTTTTGGCTTCATTCATTTTAACGTATATTTGGTGCGCAATTTAAGCGAATAAAGTTTTTCAGTCTTTTATGAAAAAAAAAATAATAATAACAGATAATAAAAAGGCTGACTATAAATAGATCAAA